>NC_040040.1:45380111-45555507 GCF_003713205.1 Coffea eugenioides
CAATTAAATTACTAAAGTTAGAGGTTCAAATCTGGAAAATTCTCATCCAGTCTTGAATTTGCTCAACTTTGAGCTACCGTATCTCGGTACTCGAAACTCCGATTCTTGATCCGTTTGTTTTTTTATACACCTCACTTGCAACATTAATTGAGCTGCAAATTTCAGAGGCCGGTTTGCAACGTGTGAATCGTGCCGAATTTTCAAAGTTGGCCGAAATCCAACTTAATGCTGCCTTGAAACCAAGTCTGCACCTTCAAGCCAATTTTTGAACACTTTCCACTTCGATTCATGGAAAAGCATCTTCTAGGAACTTATAGTACTTTCTAAGAGGTTTCCAACGGTATAAAGTTTTCCAATTTTCGACTTGTACCGAGTGAGTTACGATTTTTCAAAGATTCATAATAAAGCTGAAAATTTTCCAATTTCAAAGAAATAGAGTTTTTCAAGAACTCTTTACTCTTTTGATATTATCTAAACGTTTTGCCCACGATTTTCATGATAAAAACTCAACTAATATTATACTTCATAAAACGCAAGTTGAACCTCGATTTACGAGTAATTGAGGTTCATTTTTGTGAAATATTCCTTAGATCGTACTAATGTACAATCTTGCTTGATAATTGAGATACTTGAGTAATTATCCACTATTAAATGCCAGGCGCACAAGGAGACCTTCAAGAGGATCTCACCGTGGACACTTGAACTCTCAGAAAATAATTCTTATTGAATTGCTCGGTGAGTGTCAAGTGTATGAATTTGATACTTGCTTATTTGTGATACTTGTTGGGAGTTTTAAAAATAAGGGCGGGTGCGTACTTTATCGCACTCGTTCTAATTTCAAATGAATGAATGAATGAATGAAATGTATTGAATGAATGAATGAATGCAATGTCATGTCATGAATGCTTGTGTCGTTGGAGTGAATCTCCTCGACTACCAAATGAATGGGGGACGCCCAAACTCATAGGCCGTCCTTAGACTCGAGCCGGCAATGGGCTTGGTCGGGAACTTGGGCGAGCCATGAGATTATAAGCTCGACCTAATAAGAGGTCTTGCTTGGCATACTCGTCGAGTATCGCCCTAAAAATAGACTTGTGGGCCCTTGGGGTGTACGGTGGACGGAGGAAAGTAAGTGGTGATCTACGGAAATGGAAATACCGACCTGGTTGACAGGAGGGTCAATGCGGGAAGGTATACGAATGACAACGGCAGATCAAGTGGAATTTAGCTCCTGAGAGCTACTATATCCTTGAATTGTTTCTGATTACTTTTCCTGTTTGAATAATTGATTATTGAAAAGACATGGCTTTATTTATTAAAGTTGGGATTGTTATTTGATTACGTGCTTGCATGTGTGTTCTTGGCCTCACGAGCGTTTAGCTCACCCTATAGTTTTGTTTTCCTTAACAGGACCGACTCTTGGAGAAATATGGAGAAACCATCCGTTGTAATTTTGTTAAGACTCCTGTTATATATTTTGACTAGGCCCGGGTTTGGGTTGTACTTTTGGAAATTGAAAACTTGAAATGTTTGGGCCCTGATGTGTACTTTGAATTGAAGTCGTTTCATGATTTCCCGATGTACTGGTTATACATTAAGTGACTTATTAAGCTTGAACGCTTCCGCATTATTGTATTCATGTTGCTCTCATCGAAGTGCTTAATTCGGTTTTAAATTGAATGGAATTGCTTGAGTCCTGGCGAGAGCTGGGCAGGCGTCCGCGGATACCCTTTGGTCCGCCTTAGGGAGATGTGGGGCGTCACAGTTGGTATCAGAGCTTAGGCTTCAGATCTCTGTAGCGTATCCCAGGCTTAAAGTTTAGGATGCCTGACTGTGGGATTAATTTGGATATTATGTGACAAGGATCTATTGTATCTTAGGGGTTAAAGAAATTTATTATTTGGGAGTTCTTATTTGGGACTTGCAGAAGAAACTGAGGAATTAGGTGATGTTATATTGAAGGAAGATATGGGATGAGAGATTTGTAGTGAAAGATTGGATGAATTTGAATTATCATTATATTTGTAAGTGTGGAAAGAATTGAGATAATTATTAGTACTGGCTATGGAGGGTAAGAGACCGAGATTTGATAGTCAAACTCCATGTGTGATGATTTTGAACCAAGATAAAAGTACAAAGGAATAAAATGTATTTTTCGCCCACATATCTTCTAAAGATATTCTGCTTTGAAAATTTAAAGAAAAACTAGGATGTACTAGTTTTATTTGTAAGCGATGAGTGGAAGTAAGATATATGTGCTTTAAATATGTGTAATTTTCCGATTTTGGTAAAAGGGTGAGTTTTACTTGAATTTCACATTTGAAAATTTGTGAATAACTAATGAGTTGTTGAACTTTGTATATGATGGGTTAATACAAGATTAACATTTTCTAAACTAAGTTTTCCCCCTTGATTGTATATTGGTGTAATCTCACACTTGAATTTGTCCATGCTTTACACGAAGAAAAATATATCTATATATCCTGAGTTTTCGAAAGAATGGCAAGCTTATGTTTAATAATGTGAATCCTGAACTTGATAAGATTTTTGATTACTTGAAATACTCTTCTTATGTTTTAAAATTCTTGACTTTCAAGAAGAGTGAGCCAATTTTAAATGTACGGACTGAGGCAACTTTGAGATATAGAGAGCAACTGCATTCAAGAGTACAAGTTAGTGTGAATTGATTTGGTTTCCATTCGACACGTAAGGTAGTAAGTTGTACTTATTCTTGGGTTTGAACTTGGAGCTTGAAACTTTAATTACAAAACCCTAAGACTGGTTATTTTGGAGATGATGGTGTTCCGACTGGTGGCTGGTTATTAAAGATTTTGAACTTCGAATGGATAATCTTGGTTTTAGCTTGCGTTATGGCTTTATTGGATCTAATTTCGTAAAGGCGTGTGATCTGATTGAAATTAGTGATGTCTGGACCCTTTGGGTTAACTATGGACTTAGAAAGGGGTAGTGCACGCTGTGAGGCCTTTTGTATCCTGCTTGTATGTACTTCTATATTTTTGTAGCACTTAATTGCCTATGTGCAATATTGGACATATTGGTCTTGTTTTGTAACTTCTAACCGTGTTATAACTTTTGATACATGTAACGAATCATGACCTGATTTTAAATGTGTTTGCAACTTGTATACGCAATGTGCTCTTTATGCTTAGCTATGCCTTTTCCTGTGCTTATAGACTTTTCTTAAGTAGGGTAGCAGGAACGAGAAAAGGGGACCGTGACCGAGGGCTTAGACAACCCTGTACTTGTGAGACAAATTGATAGACAGTTTCATATAATTTAATAGGTCCCTAGTACCGAATATGAATCGAACATAAACCCGAAGCTCCGATCTACTAGTGTATAATGGACTAACCTAGCTAGAAACTTGGTGAGCTTTTCTTGTGCGCAACATATGTTATGATTGGTTCTGTGCCAGTATTTCAATCTTAGGAAGTTTGAACTCCGAAAGTATTGCAGTGGGTTGGTAAGAGAACTCGAACTGCCTGAAACCGATTAGACTGAGCTTACTTGAGACTTGAACCTGTTTAGGCTAGTGTGCTCTTGCGTATCCTCAATGGACCTAATTTGACTGAATATATGGAATGTGGACTTGAATTTTGTGACTGTTAAGAATGTGAATTGCTGGACAGAGGTTAGGCCAGTGTGTTCTTACTCGTACTCATGACCCTTGAATTTGAACTTGAACTTGCACTTGAACTTGAACTTATACTTTTGTTCGTACTCATGCACCATGAACCTGAAGTATTTGGCTCTGCTTTGACCCTACTCTTGAACTTATTCGTACTGGTGTGGTTGTAGACCGGCTACTACTCTTCTGTAGCGGTTGAACTGAAACTCTCTGGTGGGGCATTGCTTGTTGTGTTGTCCAGCACCACCAGGGATGAACTTTTGATTTGAAGCTTCGCTATATCCTGAATTTCTTCCAAATGTCTGGGACTTTACGTCCGACTTCAAGCCTTTTGCCTGTTTTATCTGATTACGCGATTAATTCCCTATTGGACCATGACTATTTGATAGGTTGGATTGGTGTGATATGTAATACTTGAACCTGATAAGTGATTATTATATAAGCCATGCTCTACTGGATGTAAGGGGTAAGTTAGCCTCGTCTGCACTTATTTCGGGAATTCGGGCTAGAAAGTTGTTAAGTAAAGGAGCTCAAGGGTATTTGGCTTTCCTTATTAATACCCCTAGCGATAAGGTGAATCTGGAGGACACACTGGTAGTAAAAGAATTTTCTGATGTTTTTCCTGAAGAATTGGAGTCTCTACCCCCGGAACGGGAAATAGCTTTTAAAATTGATTTAGCTCCGGGAACAGCACCTATATCAAGGACACCATACAGGATGGCCCCAGCTGAATTGAAGGAGTTGAAAATTACAATTACAGGATTTGTTGGAACGAGGTTTTATACGGGAGAGTGATTCCCCGTGGGGAGCCCCAGTTTTGTTTGTAAAGAAGAAGGATGGGAGTTTGAGGTTATGTATAGATTATCGAGGCTTAAATGATGTTACGATTAAGAATAAATACCCACTGCCCCACATTGATGAACTGTTTGACCAACTGCAAGGGGCGGTAGTGTTTTCAAAGTTGGATCTAAGGCAAGGTTACTATCAATTGAGGATTTTGGAGAAGGATATACCTAAGACTGCTTTTAACTCGAGGTATGGGCACTTCGAGTTTGCAGTGATGCCTTTTGGGTTAACCAATGCACCTGCCGCTTTCATGGATTTAATGCATAGGGTTTTTAAGCCTTACTTGGACCAACTTGTGGTGATATTCATTGATGACATTTTGGTGTATTCTAAGAATGTAAAAGATCATGAGAAAACATTTGAGTATTGTTTTACAAATCTTGAGGGAACATCAGTTATACGCTAAGTTTAGCAAGTGTGAATTCTGGCTAAAGGAAGTGACTTTCCTAGGACATATAATTTCTAAGGATGGGATTAAAGTGGATCCAGCTAAAGTGGAAGCTGTTTCGAAATGGAAACGACCGAAAAATCCAACGGAAGTTCGGAGTTTTATAGGATTGGCAGGGTATTACCGGAGATTCATCCAGGATTTTTCGAAAATTGCTGGACCTATGACTGAGTTGACCAAGAAAAATTGAAAATTTATTTGGAGTTCTAAGTGTGAAGGAAGTTTTCAGGAGTTGAAAAGATGGTTGACTAGAGCGCCTGTTCTAGCTCTACCAAATGGACATGATAGTTTTGTGGTTTACACAGATGCATCTAAGGAAAGTTTGGGATGTGTTTTGATGCAAAATGATAAAGTGATAGCTTATGCCTCTAGAAAATTGAAGCCACATGAGGGAAATTATCCGACCCATGATTTGGAATTAGCGGCTGTGGTCTTTGCTTTGATGAAATGGAGACACTATTTATACGGAGTGACATTTGAGGTTTTTACAGATCACAAAAGTCTTAAGTACTTATTTTCTCAGAAGGAGCTGAATTTGAGGCAACGTAGATGGATGGAATTTCTGGAAGATTATGACTGCATTATTAAGTACCATCCTGGGAAGGCCAATGTAGTGGCCGATGCTTTGAGCCGTCAGGTACAAATGGCTGGATTGATGGTTAAGGAATTTCGATTGTTGGGATGAAGTAGGTGAACGGAAAATCTTAAACACGACTACTGTATCTTGGATTGAGGAGGCTAATGAAAAGGTGAAATTGGTACGGCAAAGAATTCAAACCGCTCAGAGTAGACAAAAGAGTTATGCCGACAATCGGAGAAAAGATTTGGAGTTCACTGTTGGAGATATGGTATTTCTCAAGATTACGCCTTTAAAAGCAAGCCTGATGTCCGGAAAAGGGAAGAAACTACAACCAAGGTTTGTAGGGCCATATAAGATTATTCAGCGAGTTGGGAATGTAGCCTATAAGCTGGAATTACCACCGAGCTTATCTCGTATTCATAACGTGTTTCATGTGTCCATGCTTAAGAAATATCATCCAGACCCCTCTCATGTTTTACAACCGGAGAATATTGAGATTGATGAAACCCTGACCTATGAGGAGCGACCGGTAAAACTTCTGGATCGAAAGGTGAAGGAATTGAGGAACAAGCAGATACCACTAGTGAAAGTTTTATGGAAGAACCATGGAGTAGAGGAAGCAACATGGGAAGTTGAAGAGACAATCAGGGAGAAGTATCCAGACTTGTTCATCAACCAAGGTAAATTTCGAGGACGAAATTTTCTTAAGGGGGAGAGGATGTGAGGACTCGTAAAAACTATTATTTTATGCCTAATTTATGGCTTAATAAATTATTTAATTGGATTTTATTTCCAAGGAATATTTTCTAGTCTTATGAGACCTAAACGCATGATAATATAACTTCGTTATATTTTTAAAATGATTCGTTTCAAAAATTAATTTCCTAGAGCGCGTTTCGTAAAAATAGTGAATAGTACTTGGAGATTTTATCCGCGTAGTAGCCCAATAAGCTTGGAATATTGGAGACTTGTACTAGGGTCCTAAAATAGGTAATTTTATGAGTAAATATTCAAGTGATAGTTAGTAGTGCAACCGTTATAAGAATTTTTCGAAAGTTTCGCGTTATAGCGGTAAAATTGACGGTACGCGTTTTCACACGCGCGACTTCAATTGAAGGACTTTAGACCCTTGTTTCGAGACAATTAAGAGTGAATAATGTTTATATTAACATGAGTGCATTAGAGGTTTAGTGCTCTAGTGAACCAAACGCGCGAGAAAATCGAGCCTAAAAACGTGCCAAACGAGCCTTACAAGAGTTGACTTTGGAGCAATTTTTCACCACACATTTAATCTTCTTGGAGAAGCTAACTTAGATCAAAAATCACACTCTCTTCTCTCTCCTCACAGCCGGCCAAGCTCTCCCTTCTCTCTAACTCATTTGCAACAAAAATTCTGCACACTAACCTCACACAAAACCACCCCAAATCACCTCCAAATCACACCAAACTTGGAGACCACTTAGCAAACCTCTTGGAGGTTGGATTTAGCTAACAAAAGGCTGCATCTTCACGGTTTCTTGGAGCTTCAAGAGGGCCGAAATTTTCTGGTCTTGCACACCCAAGGAAGAGGTAATGATCAACCCATGAATTCTTGTCTTTTGGAAGTTATATGGCAAGATTAAGCTCATGCATGCACTTAGTTACTTGATTATGGTGAAAAATGTGATTGTGGGCTCTTGGAATTCCCACACTTGGGTTGTTGTTGCTGATGTGATGATTGATGGTGATTATATTGTTGGTTTAGTGATTATTATGATGCATTAGTGGTGGGTAATTAGTAGGAACTTCATTGGGTGTAAGAAGCTAAATTTTCCCGATTTTGCCCCTGCCATGTTCGGCCATTTCCAGGCCAATTTTTAATGGTTTAATGGCTTGAATTGGATGTTTGTAGGATGTATTAGATGTGTGAAAAATTTCATCCAAAAATAATGAGGTTTGAATAGGCAAATGAATTTTTGTTCGAAACCAGCAAATCTGGAAATCTGTCCCGTATTGCACTGTCCAGCATTGGCATTTTGGCCATAACTCTGTCCTCGGATGTCGAAATCATGTGCCGTCGGTGGCGTTTGAAACTAGACATTCCTAGCTTTAATTTGGTATAAAATTCACGTTCTGATTCCTTGTGAGAAAGCCGAACCAAATGTTTTAAGTTCGCTGTCCTGTTGCTCTGTTCGTCTGGAATGAAGTGTGCAGGCAGCAACTTGATGCCCGAATTTGAACCAGATGGGTGCCGAATTTGGAAACGATTTCTTCTATGATATTTTAAATCTATGAATGTATTTTCCAACGGCGTAAGCCATGCTCGATTTCGAGCTATATTGACTGATTTGTGACTGAAACAAGTGGACTGCTCTGTTTTGGAAAACCATGATGTTTGGACTGGTTTGGAACCAAATCTTGGAGTGAACTTGTTAGTTGATGTTTTTGATATTAAACACTTACCAAAGATATTATGGGTGTATCTTAGACCCTTATTTCACAAATGAACCATGGTTGGATAACTTTCTTGGTTAAACGATTGGAAATTTGGAAAATGAAAGTCCAAGGCAGATTGCCTTAGGATTTTTCTTGAACTTCGGTTGGCTCATTAACTACCTTGCCGAAGGTATTTTTCCCCGAAAATCGATAGAGAGATACTTTCCATATAGTATTGAAATACTGCCAATTTTGGTACCAATTCAAGTTCGTTTCGATACCCAATTAAATTACTAAAGTTAGAGGTTCAAATCTGGAAAATTCTCATCCAGTCTTGAATTTGCTCAACTTTGAGCTACCGTATCTCGGTACTCGAAACTCCGATTCTTGATCCGTTTGTTTTGTTATACACCTCACTTGCAACATTAATTGAGCTGCAAATTTCAGAGGCCGGTTTGCAACGTGTGAATCGTGCCGAATTTTCAAAGTTGGCCGAAATCCAACTTAATGCTGCCTTGAAACCAAGTCTGCACCTTCAAGCCAATTTTTGAACACTTTCCACTTCGATTCATGGAAAAGCATCTTCTAGGAACTTATAGTACTTTCTAAGAGGTTTCCAACGGTATAAAGTTTTCCAATTTTCGACTTGTACCGAGTGAGTTACGATTTTTCAAAGATTCATAATAAAGCTGAAAATTTTCCAATTTCAAAGAAATAGAGTTTTTCAAGAACTCTTTACTCTTTTGATATTATCTAAACGTTTTGCCCACGATTTTCATGATAAAAACTCAACTAATATTATACTTCATAAAACGCAAGTTGAACCTCGATTTACGAGTAATTGAGGTTCATTTTTGTGAAATATTCCTTAGATCGTACTAATGTACAATCTTGCTTGATAATTGAGATACTTGAGTAATTATCCACTATTAAATGCCAGGCGCACAAGGAGACCTTCAAGAGGATCTCACCGTGGACACTTGAACTCCCAGAAAATAATTCTTATTGAATTGCTCGGTGAGTGTCAAGTGTATGAATTTGATACTTGCTTATTTGTGATACTTGTTGGGAGTTTTAAAAATAAGGGCGGGTGCGTACTTTATCGCACTCGTTCTAATTTCAAATGAATGAATGAATGAATGAAATGTATTGAATGAATGAATGAATGCAATGTCATGTCATGAATGCTTGTGTCGTTGGAGTGAATCTCCTCGACTACCAAATGAATGGGGGACGCCCAAACTCATAGGCCGTCCTTAGACTCGAGCCGGCAATGGGCTTGGTCGGGAACTTGGGCGAGCCATGAGATTATAAGCTCGACCTAATAAGAGGTCTTGCTTGGCATACTCGTCGAGTATCGCCCTAAAAATAGACTTGTGGGCCCTTGGGGTGTACGGTGGACGGAGGAAAGTAAGTGGTGATCTACGGAAATGGAAATACCGACCTGGTTGACAGGAGGGTCAATGCGGGAAGGTATACGAATGACAACGGCAGATCAAGTGGAATTTAGCTCCTGAGAGCTACTATATCCTTGAATTGTTTCTGATTACTTTTCCTGTTTGAATAATTGATTATTGAAAAGACATGGCTTTATTTATTAAAGTTGGGATTGTTATTTGATTACGTGCTTGCATGTGTGTTCTTGGCCTCACGAGCGTTTAGCTCACCCTATAGTTTTGTTTTCCTTAACAGGACCGACTCTTGGAGAAATATGGAGAAACCATCCGTTGTAATTTTGTTAAGACTCCTGTTATATATTTTGACTAGGCCCGGGTTTGGGTTGTACTTTTGGAAATTGAAAACTTGAAATGTTTGGGCCCTGATGTGTACTTTGAATTGAAGTCGTTTCATGATTTCCCGATGTACTGGTTATACATTAAGTGACTTATTAAGCTTGAACGCTTCCGCATTATTGTATTCATGTTGCTCTCATCGAAGTGCTTAATTCGGTTTTAAATTGAATGGAATTGCTTGAGTCCTGGCGAGAGCTGGGCAGGCGTCCGCGGATACCCTTTGGTCCGCCTTAGGGAGATGTGGGGCGTCACAAATTCGTTATTTCGTTCATTCGTTCTCCTGACATTTCCCCTTATTCCTCCAATCAACTGCATTTTTCGTTTATCAATAACCCTCGTTCGATCGTTCGTTCATTCATTCATTCATTCACCCCCGTCCTGGCCGTTGGCCAGTCTCCACCAACCTACAGGGTAATACTCGAGTATACCAAACGTTCACCCAAGTCCCTAATCGCCCGACCGAGTCCGCTTCTGGCTCGAGACGACCGGTAACAAGGGGTAATGGCCAGTTCAGCCCAAAAGGCTTACATTCATGCGCAAGTAACATTTCAATCATTAAATCCTTGAAAATTGCACAGTTATTTAGGTCGAGTGCGATAAAGTACACACTCGCCTAGGAAGCTCGTTTTGGAAGTCATTAAAAGCACTTAACACATTAGCAAATGATAACAACAAGCCATAGAATCAAATAAGAACACTCACCTAGAAATGCAAAATATCGTGCAAAATATCCTTCCGGATATTACCCTTAATCACCAATGAAACCTAAGGTTGAACAAGAGAACATATTACAGTTTATCGAGCAAAACATTTAAGGGAAACAAAGAAACCCGACTAATTAGGAGTAAAACGTGTAAAGATGACTTTCAAGTAAGAAGAGGGTTGTTTGAACCCAAGGATGAAAAATCATGTTTTAAAATGGAAAATCGGTCATGGTATTGGCCAAACAAAAGTATACAAGTTCAAATAGAAACCTAGCCCTCGGGCGAAAATTTGGGCAGCACGCCCTTTGTGTTTACCTAATTTTCCAGCCATTTTGGCTTCATTATTTTTCCTCAACCACAACCCAACATCACACATAAGCAATTCAAGTCAAGAGCCGTTCCATAGGCTCACAATATCATAAGAATAAGAAATACAGTAATAACAAGTGCAGAAATTCAATTTAGCAAAAGACAGATTTGACGTGCGAATGCGGAAATAACATATCCGAGGCTACGCTTATCGGATTAAGACGCAACCTATGCCGTTTCGAAGCTAAGACACAGGGCTATAATGTTCATGAAGGTAACTTAGTCCATTTTCTAATGTAACTTGGTCAAATTCTCAAATTACTAAACCAGAAACCAATTCGTCGGCTGTTTAAACGCAGAACACTGTAATGGTCATAACTCAGTGTACAAAAGTCCAATTCAGGTGTTCTTAGAGGCATTTTAAAGCTAATTCAGAACACTACAACTTTCATGTTTTGGCCAAGAGCTAAATCAGAATGGATCCTGGTCAAAAAACGTGATAAACTGGACTTAACTGATGAAACGGACTGCTGGGGAAATACTTAAAACAGTAAGGGTATTTTGGACTTTTCACATCCTACGTTGCTCCGATTGAGTTGAAATTTTGTAGGCACCTATAAACTACCATTCTCTACAACTTTCCTTCTTTGACCTAAGGCCAATTCGGCCTCTAACATACAGATATAAATTCGGACAGAATGTTGGGGAAAATTTCCAGATTCTGGAATTTCTAGTTTTTAGTGGAACTTTCCTTAATTTCTCACTCCAATCACTACCAAAACACCTTATAAAACCTCAATTGCAACATATAAGCATCATACAACAAATTGGGCAGAATTTCCCCAAACCCTAGTTCATGAAATAAAAGGGGAAAACTTCTAAAACATGATAATCATCCATGATTCCACCACTAAATCAAGTTGCTAAGCTTATTTTAACAAGATTGAAAGTAAAATTTGGAGAGATAAGCTTTCTTACCTTGACTAGAGTTCACTAAGAGTAGCCCAAGCTTTCTCCTTCCAAAGTCTCACCACAAACCACTAGCTAATCACTCAAGAACAAGTTTAATCGGTTTACTTTGTGTGATTTCTCACTTAGTTGTTGGATTGAAGAAGAAATGGAATGTTTTCCCTTGGTGTTTTTCTTTCCCTTCCTCTCGGCCAGCAGCAGCAGAAATAAGGGGTAAAATGCTGAATTTTGGTGCTTAAATGGATGGTATTTGTCTTGGGTCAAGAAGCCTTAAGGTGGCGACACTTGTCGCCACCACCACCCTTTCTTTTTTTCTCTTTCTTTCTTGTTATTTCCTAGCCTCACATTCGGTCAAGCTTGGTGCCAAGAAAGAAGATATTTTGCTCAAGTTCAATAAATTTGTTTGGTAAGAAAAAAATGGTGGTCAAGCGGTGCGTTCAATCGGTAGTGCGCGGGACCCGCCGGTTCGCGCCGTTTTTCTTAAACACTCACGTACTAGGGTTTTTACTTCCAATTCACTAACCTTATATCATTGCTACTAGTCACATATTATTTCTCACTTAAAAGTCACTTTTAATCACCAAATTTAATCCTTACTCTGTACCGAAAATTCATCCGGCGGAAAATCGCGAAAACCCTAATTTTGCTCCAAACTTGAAACCGAAGCGTAAAACCCTATTTTCTAGGTTTACTTACACTTATTGTGAAATAATTGGGTAGTGGGCTTTGATAAATAATAATTTTCAAATAAAAGGGTATTTTTGAGAAAAATACAAGAAATTTGCGAGTCCTCACATAATGCCTTCCTCTCGCCAACTTCATCCCAATAAATTGGTGACCGGCATTTTCGTCCATATAATGCTTCATATGGAGCCATTTGAATCGACGAATGGTAGCTGTTGTTGTATGCAAACTCTACTAAAGTCATGTGTTGACCACAGTTGCCTCCAAAATCCAGAATGCAAGTCCATAGCATGTCCTCGAGAGTTTGGATCGTCCGCTCCGATTGTCCATCCGTCTGAGGGTGATAAGTCGTGCTCAAGTTGAGTTTCGTTCCTAGAGTTTCTTGGAATTTCTGCCAAAATCGAGATACGAAACGTGGATCTCGATCGGAAACGATGCTCACAGGAACGCCGTGTAGCCTTACAACCTTGTCCATGTACAGTTGAGCCAACTTGTCCATGGAGTACTTCATATTTACTGGCAAGAAATGGGCCGATTTGGTTAATCGATCGACGATCACCCAAACTGTGAGAACCCGTAATTTTGGCATTTTCTAGGTTTTATTATCTTTCTAGGCTTTCTTATCTTCAATGGCTTGTTTTCTGCACTTTCTGTATCCGGAAAATTTTCTAGATAAATTTTATGAGTAAATATAGTTTTTAGATGATTTTTCTAGTATCAAATAGGTTTTGAGAAATTAAGAGCGTATACCGGACGTGGGACCCACTAGTGCGAAAAGTTTGGAAAAATTCGGCCAACTAGGTTAAGTTTCGGATACTGGGTTTAATTTACCGGGTGTTAAGAGATAATTAGAGGAAGTTATTTGGATTGATGTGAGAGGGAACAAAGTGATAGACTTGTATTAAATAAGTGACAAGTGTCACCATTTGATTGGAGGAACTTGTAAGACCACTATTCATTTTCTTACCATTGACCAAATAAATCAAAAATTCACCAAAAATTCCTCATTTTTGTCTTCCTCTTGGCCGAACCTCTTCCTACAAGAAAAGAAAGAAAAGCTTCCAAGTTTCTTGCTCCAATCTTGCCCAATCTCACAAACTAACCGTTTCATCTTGAATTCCTTCCATAAAACCTCTTCAATTAGTGTTAGTGAGTTGATTGTGAAGTTATTTGGAAAGCTAAGAGGACCTATTGCTCTCTCTCTCTTGTTTCTAAGGTGAGTTGTGAAGAACCACCCTCCTTCCTTAATTGATGCTTAAATCATGATTAGTGGTAGTATGAGATGCAATATTATGGATTATTTCTTGATTTGTGGTTGAAGTGATGAAGTTTTATTATTTTTGGGGATTTTTCTATTTTAATATAAGCATGATTGTGTGGCTATCTATGATGATTGGAAATGGTATATAATGATTCTAGAAGGTGGAAAAAGTGATTAATTGCAACGAATTTCTGGTTTGGAAGAAATTTCAGAAAATTAGGTTTTGTGAAGGAACATTCTGCCCGAATTTTTAGCTCCTAGTTAGAGGCCGAATTGGCCATGGATTAAAACATGAAAGTTGTAGGAAATTCTATTTTAGAGGTGCCTACAAAATTTCAGGCCAATCGGAGTAGTGTAGAATGAGAAAAGTCGAAATTACTATTGCTGTTCTGGTTTTACCCGAATGTAAGAATTGCGCCTGTAATTGGTTGTTTTGGCTGGAATTGCTTCCGAATTGGTTGTTGAGGCCTTCTGATGAAATGTATCCATGTTTCTTAGCTTTCAGTTGGTTTTGGAATTTCTGGATTTGGACTTGGAGAGCCTGAGTTATGATGTTTCCACTGGAATGCGTTCTGTGAATCTATTTTTGTGATTCTGGTATAGTATCTTGCATTTTTGACCTGGTTACACTCGAAACTGGGTTGAGTGACCTTCTGTAATATTGTAGACCTATCTCTTAGCTTCGAAACGGTGGGTCGTGCACCTTCATCCGATAATCGTAGTGCCTTTGGTACCATTACCGTAAAATGAGGACAAAAACTGTTTTTTCAGGGCTAAAGCTAAATCATTTCCGGATTTTTCTGGTTTCCTCTATTGTTTGTGTATGCTTAGGGAACCCTGCTTTGGTAGTATGTAGAATTGGCTTATGACTTGTAATCGAGTCTTATTGTGTTTTATTTGAATAGTTTAGGGCTTGACTTTCATATCCGGTTATTTCCTAGCTAAATTTTGTACTTGAATGCCATTAAGCCTAGTGAATGGCTTTTGGGAATGAGATTATTTTTGTACGAGATGTTGGGACTGATTTGAGGAAATAATGAAGCCATGATGGCTGGAAAATAGGTAAACACAAGGGATATGCTGCCGAAATTTTACTTGAAGGCTAGTTGGATTTACTTGTGATTTGAGCGAAGAACTTTTGGGTTGTTTGAGCCTAGGTCTTCATTTTACCTTTTCGTTTCCAAAAATCATGTTTTGTACCCTTGCTTTAATCATTATTTGGCGAGGCATACGACTGGTAGTCGAGCCTCACATGTGCATTCTGTATACTCGATTTTGAAAGTGGAACCTTCAATTGTTTTCCTTGGATTATTTTAGGGTTTCTTGGTGATTAAAGCTCTCTTTTGGGGAGATATCTGTACTGACCCCGGTGAGTGTTCCACTACCTGCTACCCGTTATGTGAAATATCTGAATATCTGAATACTTGATTTATGACTGTTGGAGCCAAATACTGGGCTTGTTTGGAAGTGAAGTTTTTGGCCTAGTTTTTTAGCTACTAGTTTTTTAACAACTTTTGCAACAGGAACCACAAAAAACTTATCAAAGTTTTTTACCTACACACTTCAAAATAATACACAAAAAACTTTCCCTTCAACTTTTCTACTTCTTTTTCCTCCCTCACCCAACCGGCCACCACCTCCACCACCGCTTTCGGAGCCGGTAACTATTCCGGTCAACTTTTGCCGGCCTTTCTCTTTTTTTTTTCTCTCTCTCCCCTCCCCTTTTGACCGATATGTTGGTTTTCAAAATCTCTTTTTTCTTTTTTTTCTTTCTCCCTCCCCCCTCCCCTCTTTCCCTCTGCCTTTCCCCGCCACCTTCCCCCTTTGTCCGCCGCCATCTCCTCCCCTCATCACCAGCGCACGCCGCCACCTCGCCGCACGTCTCTCTCCTCTCGCGCGTTTCTCGGTCTCCGCGGCCGGACACCGCTGCCCACGGCCGCGCGACTCCAGCGACACCACAGCCCTTCTCTCTCCCTCGCAACGCCGACGAAGCCACCACCACCTCGTGCGACTCCAGCCCAACCGCCGCCTCTCGCTCGCGCCACGCCCCCTGGCTCCACCGTGCGCCGCCGTTCCTCCTTGGCCGCGACCCAAAGCCCTCGCGCGTTTTCTCTCCTCTTCACAACTCCCACCTCGCCGCCGTTCCTCTCAGCTCCCTCCACCACAGCGCAGGGGTGGGGGAGGGGGGTTGCGGGCAGAGAGGTGGCGGGCAGAGGGAGAGGGAGGGGGAGATTTTGCAGAAGGAGAAGGCGGGGGAGGGGATGGCGGGGCAGAGGGGGTGGCGGGGGAGAGGAGGAGAATGGGAAAGCGAGGAGAGGGGTGGTGGAGGTAACGGGGAAGGGGAAGGGGGAAGGAAGAAGAAGAAGAAGAAGAAAGAAAAGAAAAAGGAAAGAAAGAAAAAGAAAAAGAAAAAGAAAGAGAAAGAGAAAAGGAAAGAAAAAAAGAAATGGAAAAAAAATTTTACCTTACAAAAACTTCTACAAAATTTTTTCAAAAACTTCTACAGTACACTACAGTAAAGTTTTAGACAAACTCCCAAAAAACTCAGGTTCCAAACAGGCCCACTGTTTTGATAAAAGGGAGGCGAGGGTGTACTTTATCACACTCGTTCTCTGGTCTGTTCATATGCCAATTTTGAACACGTATCTGAATCTGCTATCTGTATCTGTATCTGTATCTGTTATCTGTATCTGGATCTGTATCTGTTCTGACGTCGTTTGGAAGCTTGTGTCCAACGACCTTTCTGTGACCTCTGAGCTCAACACCTGTGGCCAGTTACTCGAGTCGGGCCTGCAAGGGCCTGGTCGATTAGATAACGAACCACGGTAGTCTGTTTTGGGATCTTTGGGTATTGAGACCCTTGATTCCGGGTATACTCGAGTATTACCATTTCTGATCTGATTGGATTTCGGGCCCGGTGGGGTATGTGAGGTGGAAGGAATCGAAGAAAGTGGAGTCTACGGTATTGATTACTCCTTTAGCGTTGACGGAGTGTCAACTATTATTTCGATCAAGCTTCGATGATGCTAATGGGAATTTGGCTCCTGAGAGCCACCTGTATCCTTCTGATTTGAATCATTGGTTCATTTACTTTACATCTGGCATGTGTACCTGATTTGTTAAATGTGAAATGCCATGATTTTACTGCTATATGTCTGGTACCTCATTGAGCGCAAGCTCACCCCTTTCTGTTCCTTTTTGTTTTCCTTACAGGAAAATAAATACTTTTGGACTGGATTTGACAATTGGCTGCCAAATTGAGCTAGTTGAACATATCTTTTGTATAGCTCATGTATTGAAACCCTAAATGTACTTTTGGGACCGTTTTCCTTTTGATTTGGCAAACCAGACATGTATCCACTTTTGAATACTTTTGTATGCCACTTTGGCTTGTAAATGCTAAATTTCAAGATGTGAATGTTTGCTTGGTATTTTGGTTGGGTTCTGACTGGTCAGTTACTATTCATAGCCGACTTCGGTTTCATTTTTTTTATTTTAACATTTTGATTTGTTTACCCTCGTTGGTAAGTTCCGGAATGTATTAGCTCGTTCTATACCGAACTGTTAGTCCTGGCGAGAGCTGGGCAGGCAGTTCGCTAACCCCTTTGGTTCGCCTTAGGGGAAGGTGGGGCTGTCACAGAAACGGCATCGTGTCCTCGTTGCGTTCGTGGCAAACCTGAAACGAAATCCATGGTGATGTTTTCCCACTTCCACTCGGGTATCTCAAGGGGTTGTAACAAGCCCGATGGTTTTTGATGCTCCGCCTTAACTTGTTGGCAAATGAGACATTTTTGCACGTATAGAGCGATTTCCTTCTTCATATTATCCCACCAATAGGTTCCTTTCAGGTCTTGATACATCTTGCTACTATCCGGATGGATAGTATACTTGGACCGATGGGCTTCCTCTAGAATTTCTGTTTTCAACGACTCATCTTTCGGCACCACTATTCGGTTCCGGTATTTTAAAATACCCTCAGGACTGAAATTGAAATCAGTCGTTTCCCCTTTGTCCGCTTTCTCTCCCCAATTTCGTACCATCACATCCTCTTTTTGCGCTTCTTTAATCCTTTCCAAGAGAGTGGAGGTTACCTTAATGTTACCGAAAATCACTTTCTGATTCCCAAGGTAGGGTTTCCACTCGCAAACCGACTCTAGTAAATTCCACTCTTTAATCATTAACCCGGCTACTTGTGCCTTGCGACTCAAAGCATCGGCCACTACGTTCGCCTTACCTGGATGATAGTTGATGGTACAGTCGTAATCCTCCAGAAATTCCATCCATCGTCGCTGCCTCATGTTTAATTCCTTCTGTGAGAAGAGGTATCTTAGGCTCTTGTGATCGGAGTACACCTCGAAGGTTACCCCATATAGGTAGTGCCTCCACTTTTTAAGAGCGAAAACAACGGCAGCTAGCTCCAGATCATGCGTCGGGTAATTCTGCTCGTGGGGTTTTAACTTTCTCGAGGCAAAAGATATCACATTTCGGTTCTGCATCAGCACACATCCTAGACCTTCCCGCGACGCATCGGTATACACGACAAACCCGTCACCTCCGTTAGGTAAAACTAGAACTGGTGCCATGGTCAATCTTTTCTTTAACTCTTGAAAACTTGTCTCACTTCGGGCATTCCAAATGAATCGACCATGTTTCCTTGTCAAGTCGGTTAGAGGACCGGCTAGTTTGGAAAATTCCTTGATAAAACGTCGGTAATAGCCAGCCAGTCCGAGAAAGCTGCGGACCTCGGTGGGATTTTCTGGCCTCTTCCAATTAGTCACAGCTTCTACTTTTGCAGGGTCAACTGAAATACCCTCTTGAGAAATTACGTGTCCCAGAAAAGCAATTTTCTCCAGCCAAAATTCGTACTTGCTGAACTTGGCGTACAGTTGATGGTCTCTTAGGGTTTGTAAAACAATCCTCAAGTGTTGCTCATGCTCTTCACGTGTTTTGGAGTAGACCAATATGTCATCAATAAAAACAACGACAAATCGGTCTAAGTAGGGCTTAAAAACCCTATGCATTAAATCCATGAAGGCGGCAGGAGCATTGGTTAATCCAAAAGGCATAACTGCGAACTCGTAATGCCCGTATCTTGAGTTGAAAGCAGTTTTCGAAATATCCTCCTTCCTGATTAATACCTGATAATACCCTTGGCAGAGATCCAGTTTCGAGAAAACCACCGCTCCTTGCAACTGGTCAAACAACTCATCTATGTGGGGCAGTGGATACTTAATTTTCACCGTAATATTATTCAGGCCCCGATAGTCGATACACATCCTCAATCCACCATCCTTTTTCTTCACAAAAAGTACAGGAGCTCCCCAAGGAGACCCACTCTCTTGAATGAATCCCCGCTCCAGAAGGTCCTGTAATTGTAACTTTAGCTTCTTGAGCTCAGCAGGAGCCATTCGGTATGGGGTTTTTTTGATAGGTGAGGATCCTAGTAGCAGGTCTATTTTGAATTCTATCTCTCTTTCCGGAGGTAAGGCTACTAACTCATCAGGAAACACGTCCGAAAATTCCTTCACTATGGCCACATCCTCTACCTTCACTTTATCTGTGGGGTTGTTGATCGAAAAGGCTAAAAATCCTTGCGCCCCTCTACTTAGCAATTTCCTAACCCGAATGCCCGAAATCAAAGCAGATGAGACTAACCGACCCCTTGTATCCAACCTTAAGGTCGCCTCACCAGGAATGCGGAATTCTACTACTTTTATTTTACAATCCAGTTGGGCATTATACTTGGCTAGCCAATCCATACCTAATATCACATCATACCCTTTAATGACCAAACTTATCAAGTCCCCTAACAATCTCTTCTCTCCTACCCACATTTCACAATCCCTATAAACCGTACTAGTAACCAAACGTTGATTCCCCGTAGGTGTACTAACTTCTAAGTCGTATGGTAAACTAGCAGGTTTTATATCGATGCCACACATGAAATCAGGGTTAACGTAGGAATGAGTGGCACCAGGATCAATTAAAACTTTGGCAAAACGGTGGAAAATAGGGATCGTACCTTCTACGACCTCTGAGGAATCTGGGACCTGTTGAGGTTCTAATGAATATACTCGAGTGGGCACCTTAGGTTTCGTCCCATTCCCCTTTTCCGGTCCCGTATTGGTCTTTGACGTGGTTTGAGCTCCCCTTCCGTCTTGCTTTAAAAGTGGGCAGGTAGCCAGCTGGTGGTCTGCGCTTCCGCAACGCAGACATTTGCCTCCCTTCTTCCAACAATTATCTTCGGAGTGATTCGGCTTTCCGTAGTACCCACAAGGCCCGCGGGACGCCGAACCTGAACCCTTTTGGAAGTTTCCGCCTTGGCCTCTCCCGGCTGGGCCACCCCTAGACTGAGCCCCTCTGCCGGAACCTGACTGTCATCCACCTCCAGCTCCGCGTCCGAACTTGGAGGGGGTACCTTTATCCCCTTGTCCAGAGCTGCTTCCAGGAAAGCCCCGCTTTTTCGCTTAGAATTTCCGCACTTGCATCCTCGCGCTTTCTACCCGTTGGGCCTTCTCAACGGCCTCGCTAAAAGCAGTGATTTGAGCCACTGCGAGGTCCTTCTGGATTTCGACATTTAGGCCCTGGATAAAACGCCTAATTCGCCGTTGCTCTATCACAATCAACTCAGGCGCAAATTTGGACAGGCGGGTGAACTGGCTCTCGTATTCCGCCACCGATTGAGCTCCTTGGCGGAGTCGGATAAACTCATCTTCCTTCCTCTCCTGAACCAGAGGAGGGAAGAATTTCGCGTTAAACTCTCTCATAAAATTTACCCAAGTCCTGGGCGTTTGTTCCCGTTCCCATTTTTGCTGTTTGACATTCCACCAGGAACGGGCCGCCCCTTCCAGCTGGAAAACGGCAAAAGTCACCTGCCGTTCTTCGGTATAGTGCAGAGCAGCGAAAATATCGATCATCTTTTCGAGCCACCTTTCGGCGACATCCGGATCGGCTCCCCCAATGAACTTGGGTGGAGCAAACTTTTGAAAACGTTCGAGAGTTCTGTCTTCGCTCTCGACGTGATTGCCAGGGTTTCCAGGATTTCCAGGATTAGGGTTTGGATTCTGGCCTTGTTGCTGCACTACTTATGCCAGCATGTTGGTCATTTGCTGCATAGCGGCAGCTATCTGTATATTGGGGTCAACTCTCGGTTCAGGATTGGGTCCAGAGGAGGTTTCCCCAGCACCCCGGTCTGGCGTAGGTTGCCTATTCCCGCGCCCACGCCCCCGTCCACTACGTGTGCCTTCCATAAGTTCTATTTGGTCTAGACAAATATACTAAACCAATATAAGAGCAATGCATGTAAATAAAACCCAAAAACGTTTGCAAACAGATATATACATTCCAAACAAGGCAAACAACACACATATAAATAACCAGTCAAGTCAAGGACAGTCAAGTCAAGTACCAACATGGACAATCCACGAGGGAAAAGCCCCATCAAAAGAAATATACACGTAGCTAACCCAAACGTACAAAACGATTAGCTAAGGCTCTTTCCCCTATCCGCCCTATATACAAAACAAAACTATCTCCAAGATCCTAGGAGTCGTAACCTAGTCCGACGACGAGCTAGTAGACCCACCCGACGGGGTAGATCCAACCCCAGCCTCGGGCCCAGCACATGAGTCCTCGTCACTCACGCCCTCGACCACATCAGTACAGAGGTTCAGGATCGAGGCAGCTCGAACCTTCACCTTTCGGGCTCTCTTAGACTCGCGCTCACGGACTTCCCTAAGCTGAGTGCAAAGGTCATCCACCCTATCCTCTACCTCTAGCACGTCGTACTTCAAGCCCTTAATGTGCTCGGCCTGTTTCTCGTTGGCCGCCCTAAGCTGGTTCACCTCAGCCTCAAGCCTAGCATTATCTGCGGCTAACTCCTTACGCTCTCGGCCACGGCGAACACCAGAGTGTTAGGGTAAGCATACTTATGTCGACACTCGCAACGTCGGAGGCGGGTAGCCGGGCTCCAACGCACTACGGCCCCTCTGGGCCGGATCTGGTATGGGATCACGGGGAGCGCTCCACGAGGTCTCTCGCCTGGAGGACTATCACTAGGCTCACCCTGTCCGGCCATCTTACACCAAAAGAGCAATTAATCATAAATAAGCTTAAAGGCCATAAACAAAGAACCCTCACATCGAGCATTTCCATTACACCCAAGCTAATTCAAACCTGGCTCTGATACCACCTGTGACAGCCCCACCTTCCCCTAAGGCGAACCAAAGGGGTTAGCGGACTGCCTGCCCAGCTCTCGCCAGGACTAACGGTACAGTTAGAGCGATCTATTTCGTTCCGGAACTTACAAACGCGCGTAAACAAGTCAAAATGCCAAAATAAAAAAATAAAAAAAATTGAAATCCGGAGTCGGCCATGAATAGTAACCGACCTGTCAGAACCCAACCAAATATCAAGCAAACATTCACATCTTGAAATTTAGCATTTACAAGCCAAAGTGGCATACAAAAGTATGTAAAAGTGGATACATGTCTGGTTTGCCAAATCAAAAGAGAAACGGTCCCAAAAGTACATTTAGGGTTTCAATAAATGAGCTATACAAAAGATATGTCCAACTAGCTCATTTCGGCAACCAATTATCAATTGCAGTCCAAAAGTATTTATTTTCCTGTAAGGAAAACAAAAGGAATAGAGTGAGCTAATTGCCCAGTGAGATAATACTACTCAAGCAACCAAGTTCATAGATGCATCAAGCTTTTCAGTCCAATTCATCAAAAGTAAATAAAGACACACATCAATAATGATGATAAAAGGATACGGGCGGCTCTCAAGAGCCCTTTTCCTCGTTTGTATTCTTGATCGGATCTCATTGACTCTCCGTCAATGTTTAAAAGTAACCAACCGTAGACTTCACTTTACTTCCATTCCTTCCACCTAACATTCCCCTACCGGGCCCGAACTCAAAACACTTGCACTGTGGTATTACTCGAGTATACCGGAATCGAGAGTCTCTCATACTACAAGATTCCATATAACATTTCCCCAAGGATCATTAATTGGCACGACCAAGCCCTCGCCGGCTCGATTCAATCAACTACCAATGGGGTTGAGCTCAATGATAACAATTGTAGTCGTTGGATACTCGTCCAATCGACACCAAGTCAAGTACTTTCATTTCATGTAACATTTCATGTAACATTCCAATAACATGATAAACAATAAGTGAGAGTGATAAAGTACGCTCTCACTTCAATCAATTAACATTCAACTCATCAAGTTCAAGTATCAAAGCCATATAGTAACACGCAACTGAGTAGTACACTCACCAAGCTTGCAAATGGTGTTTCATGCACTTCCGTCAAAAGAACGTCGTGAACCACCGTCACTGTAACAGCCCCACCTCCCCCTAAGGCGAACCAGAGGGTTCGGCGGGCCGCCTGCCCAGCTCTCGCCGGGACTCAGTCGTTCACTACATTCCTCAAACAGATTACAAGAATAAACCTCAAATATTACAATATAAATCTCCAATATACGTCAAATTCTCCAATAATTACATGTCAATAGCGAAGCGTCCACGCTCGCACTGCGCCACTCTGATCCTTGATCACAATTATTATACAGGAGGAAGTCCAAAACTAGACTATTACACATCCAAGCCATTCTAAACGTTCAATAGAATCCCAATATGAATGACTACACAAAAGGAAATCCAAATTCAGTCCATACATGAGATAATCCATGAATAAACACCACAAGCCCTTCCTTCGCCTTGAGCCCTGTGGAGGGGAATAAAACATTTTGGGGTGAGCTAGAAGCTCAGCGAGTAACCAGTAAAATCAGTTATCAAATCTGTTTAACAATAGTTCATTTCAATGATGTCGTAAATCAAATGATAAGTCTAGAAACAATTACAACGTTTACAAAAATATTAAATATGGAGTATCAATAATTCAAGAAACATTTACAATGGAAAGCGATAGTAACATTCATGAAAAGGATACGTTCGTTCTCCTGTCATTTCATTGCATTTTTGGTTTCATTCGTGCATTCATTCACCCCGTCCCTGGCTTTTGGCCAGGCTCCACCAACCTACAAGGTAATACTCGAGTATACCGAAACGTTCACCCAAGTTCCTAGTCGTCCGACCGAGTCCGCTTCTGGCTCGAGACGACCGGTAACAAGGGGCAATGGCCAGTTCAGCCCAAAAGGCTTACATTCATGCGCAAGTAGCATTTAATCATTAATCATTGAAAATTTCATATTTATTTAGGTCGAGTGCGATAAAGTACACACTCGCCTAGAAAACTCGTTTTAACAATCATTGAAAGTAAAATCAATAATAACAAGACACTGATATGCAAGCACGCATGATATGTAAGAAAACAGTTCCAAAAGTAACTTTGAAAACAGTTCAAAAGTAAATAATGCAAGAAACGGTTCATAAATAAATTTAGAAATAGTTTGAGGTCACTCACCTCCACGGCTCACAATCCTTGTCCCATATAGACAATTTCATCGTTCAAGTCCACGCCTTTCACTTGAAACTTAAGGTAACCAACGCTATTCAAAATCGGACAGCATTTCCCCTAAATTTGTTAACTTTTCCAGCCATCATGGCTTCATTATTTCCTCAGCCAGTCCCAAAGGTACACACACAACAACAAGTTCATCCAATAGCCATTCAGCAAGCTCCAAGTAGTACTAGTACAAGTCAAACTAGGGAAAAGTCCGGAAATAAAAGTTAAGCTCAAAACCAGAAAAACAGTTTTGACGTCATTGTACGGTAATGATACCAAAGGCGTTACGATTGTCGGATGAAGGTGTAAGATACACCGTTTCGAAGCTAAAAGACAGGGCTACAACATTGCAGAAGGTCACTCAGTCCAAATCCCAGCACAACTAAGTCAAATATGCCAAATAACAAACCAAAACCGTAATTGCAGGTTTACAAATTACACTATGCTGTAATCAGTACAACTCAGTCTAAACAGGTCCAAATGCAGAAATTCCAAAGGAATATGGTAGCTAGGACATCAAGCTACATTTAATCAGAAGACCTCAACACCCAAATCCAAAACAATTCCAGTCAAAACAACCCATTTCAGACGCAGTTCTAACATCCTGATGAACCCAGAACAGCAATAGTAATTTCGGCTTATCTCATTCTACACTACTCCAATTGACCTGAAATTTTACAGTCACCCTTAAACCATCAATACCTAAAACTTTCATGTTTTGAGACAAGGCCAATTCGGCCTCTATCTAGGACCTAAAAATTCGGACAGAATGTTCATCACAAAACCCTCACTTTTCAATTTTTGGTCCAAAATAGAAATTGGTTGCAATTAATCACTTTTCCCACCTCATAGAGTCCTTAAACATCATTTCCAATCATCATACATGACCCCATAATCATATCCATATGAAAACAGAAAAATCCCCAATAATTATAAAACTTCACCAATTCAACCAAAATCAAGAAATAAATCACAAATTCAACACTTTAGCCACCACTAGGCACAAATTAAACATCATTAAGTGTAGGAGGATATGTCATCACCACTTACCTAGTAAACAAGAGAGAGGGAGTTGTAGAACACCTTAGCTTCCTTAAAAACTTCACCAAACAACTTACTAGCACCTAATGGAAGGATTTTATGGAGTAGAAACTAGTTTATGCAATTGGTTTGGAAGATTGAGCTAGTTGGAAGCTTGAAAATTTGAGAAGTTTTCTTCCTTCTTGAGCTTAAGAGAGTCGGCCAACATGGAGAAAGAAAGAGTGAATTTTAGTCAATTTTTTGAGATATTTAACTCAATGGTAAAAAGTCAAAAGGGTGAATAGTGTCCAACAAAGTCCAACCAATGAGATGGTGCCACTTGGCACTTCATTTAAAGCATTCCTATCCCTTTCTTTTCCTCTCACATCAATCACTTCACATCCTCCACTTATCTCTTAACACCCGATAAATTTCACTCAGTATCCGAAACTTAACCTTATTGGCCGAATTTTTCCGAACTTTTCGCACTCGTGGGTCCCACGTCCGACATATATATCCTTAATTTCTCAAAACTAACCGCTACTAGAAAATCATTTTAAAACTATTTTTGCTCATAAACTTTATCTGGGAAATTTTTCTAATAAAGAAAATATAGAAAAAAAAACGGGCGATTCAATAAAATAAACCCTAGAAAATTTTCGGGTTCTCAAACTCATTTTTTTTCGGGGCGTCACAATCTCCCCTCCTTAAAAGAATGTCATCCTCGACATTCCATCTTGTACCACTCAAGTCGAGACATCCCGCAAAAATCACTAATATTGCAAACCAAACCCACAGTCCGGCATCCTAAACTTCAGGCCTAGGATACGCTACAGAAATCTGAAGCCTAAGCTCTGATACCAATTGTAACAGCCCCACCTTCCCCTAAGGCGAACCAGAGGGTTCGGCGGGCCGCCTGCCCAGCTCTCGCCGGGACTCGGTCGTTCACTACATTCCTCAAACAGATTACAAGAATAAACCTCAAATATTACAATATAAATCTCCAATATACGTCAAATTCTCCAATAATTACATGTCAAAAGCGAAGCGTCCACGCTTCCACTGCGCCACTCTGATCCTTGATCACAATTATTATACAGGAGGAAGTCCAAAACTAGACTATTACACATCCAAGCCATTCTAAACGTTCAATACAATCCCAATATGAATGACTACACAAAAGGAAATCCAAATTCAGTCCATACATGAGATAATCCATGAATAAACACCACAAGCCCTTCCTTCGCCTTGAGCCCTGTGGAGGGGAATAAAATATTTTGGGGTGAGCTAGAAGCTCAGCGAGTAACCAGTAAAATCAGTTATCAAATCTGTTTAACAATAGTTCATTTCAATGATGTCGTTAATCAAATGATAAGTCTAGAAACAATTACAACGTTTACAAAACATTAAATATGGAGTATCAATAATTCAAGAAACATTTACAATGGATAGCGATAGTAACATTCATGAAAATGATACGTTCGTTCTCCTGTCATTTCATTGCATTTTTGGTTTCATTCGTGCATTCATTCACCCCGTCCCTGGCTTTTGGCCAGGCTCCACCAACCTACAAGGTAATACTCGAGTATACCGAAACGTTCACCCAAGTTCCTAGTCGCCCGACCGAATCCGCTTCTGACTCGAGACGACCGGTAACAAGGGGCAATGGCCAGTTCAGCCCAAAAGGCTTACATTCATGCGCAAGTAGCATTTAATCATTAATCATTGAAAATTTCATATTTATTTAGGTCGAGTGCGATAAAGTACACACTCGCCTAGAAAACTCGTTTTAACAATCATTGAAAGCAAAATCAATAATAACAAGACACTGATATGCAAGCACGCATGATATGTAAGAAAACAGTTCCAAAAGTAACTTTGAAAACAGTTCAAAAGTAAATAATGCAAGAAACGGTTCATAAATAAATTTAGAAATAGTTTGAGGTCACTCACCTCCACGGCTCACAATCCTTGTCCAATATAGACAATTTCATCGTTCAAGTCCACGCCTTTCACTTGAAACTTAAGGTAACCAACGCTATTCAAAATCGGACAGCATTTCCCCTAAATTTGTTAACTTTTCCAGCCATCATGGCTTCATTATTTCCTCAGTCAGTCCCAAAGGTACACACACAACAACAAGTTCATCCAATAGCCATTCAGCAAGCTCCAAGTAGTACTAGTACAAGTCAAACTAGGGAAAAGTCCGGAAATGAAAGTTAAGCTCAAAACCAGAAAAACAGTTTTGACGTCATTGTGCGGTAATGGTACCAAAGGCGTTACGATTGTCGGATGAAGGTGTAAGATACACCGTTTCGAAGCTAAAAGACAGGGTTACAACATTGCAGAAGGTCACTCAGTCCAAATCCCAGCACAACTAAGTCAAATATGCCAAATAACAAACCAGAACCGTAATTGCAGGTTTACAAATTACACTATGCTGTAATCAGTACAACTCAGTCTAAACAGGTCCAAATACAGAAATTCCAAAGGAATATGGTAGCTAGGACATCAAGCTACATTTAATCAGAAGACCTCAACACCCAAATCCAAAACAATTCCAGTCAAAACAACCCATTTCAGACGCAGTTCTAACATCCTGATGAACCCAGAACAGCAATAGTAATTTCGGCTTATCTCATTCTACACTACTCCAATTGACCTGAAATTTTACAGTCACCCTTAAACCATCAATACCTAAAACTTTCATGTTTTGAGACAAGGCCAATTCGGCCTCTATCTAGGACCTAAAAATTCGGACAGAATGTTCATCACAAAACCCTCACTTTTCAATTTTTGGTCCAAAATAGAAATTGGTTGCAATTAATCACTTTTCCCACCTCATAGAGTCCTTAAACATCATTTCCAATCATCATACATGACCCCATAATCATATCCATATGAAAACAGAAAAATCCCCAATAATTATAAAACTTCACCAATTCAACCAAAATCAAGAAATAAATCACAAATTCAACACTTTAGCCACCACTAGGCACAAATTAAACATCATTAAGTGTAGGAGGATATGTCATCACCACTTACCTAGTAAACAAGAGAGAGGGAGTTGTAGAACACCTTAGCTTCCTTAAAAACTTCACCAAACAACTTACTAGCACCTAATGGAAGGATTTTATGGAGTAGAAACTAGTTTATGCAATTGGTTTGGAAGATTGAGCTAGTTGGAAGCTTGAAAATTTGAGAAGTTTTCTTCCTTCTTGAGCTTAAGAGAGTCGGCCAACATGGAGAAAGAAAGAGTGAATTTTAGTCAATTTTTTGAGATATTTAACTCAATGGTAAAAAGTCAAAAGGGTGAATAGTGTCCAACAAAGTCCAACCAATGAGATGGTGCCACTTGGCACTTCATTTAAAGCATTCCTATCCCTTTCTTTTCCTCTCACATCAATCACTTCACATCCTCCACTTATCTCTTAACACCCGATAAATTTCACTCAGTATCCGAAACTTAACCTTATTGGCCGAATTTTTCCGAACTTTTCGCACTCGTGGGTCCCACGTCCGACATATATATCCTTAATTTCTCAAAACTAACCGCTACTAGAAAATCATTTTAAAACTATTTTTGCTCATAAACTTTATCTGGGAAATTTTTCTAATAAAGAAAATATAGAAAAAAAAACGGGCGATTCAATAAAATAAACCCTAGAAAATTTTCGGGTTCTCAAACTCATTTTTTTTCGGGGCGTCACAATCTCCCCTCCTTAAAAGAATGTCATCCTCGACATTCCATCTTGTACCACTCAAGTCGAGACATCCCGCAAAAATCACTAATATTGCAAACCAAACCCACAGTCCGGCATCCTAAACTTCAGGCCTAGGATACGCTACAGAAATCTGAAGCCTAAGCTCTGATACCAATTGTAACAGCCCCACCTTCCCCTAAGGCGAACCAGAGGGTTCGGCGGGCCGCCTGCCCAGCTCTCGCCGGGACTCGGTCGTTCACTACATTCCTCAAACAGATTACAAGAATAAACCTCAAATATTACAATATAAATCTCCAATATACGTCAAATTCTCCAATAATTACATGTCAAAAGCGAAGCGTCCACGCTTCCACTGCGCCACTCTGATCCTTGATCACAATTATTATACAGGAGGAAGTCCAAAACTAGACTATTACACATCCAAGCCATTCTAAACGTTCAATACAATCCCAATATGAATGACTACACAAAAGGAAATCCAAATTCAGTCCATACATGAGATAATCCATGAATAAACACCACAAGCCCTTCCTTCGCCTTGAGCCCTGTGGAGGGGAATAAAATATTTTGGGGTGAGCTAGAAGCTCAGCGAGTAACCAGTAAAATCAGTTATCAAATCTGTTTAACAATAGTTCATTTCAATGATGTCGTTAATCAAATGATAAGTCTAGAAACAATTACAACGTTTACAAAACATTAAATATGGAGTATCAATAATTCAAGAAACATTTACAATGGATAGCGATAGTAACATTCATGAAAATGATACGTTCGTTCTCCTGTCATTTCATTGCATTTTTGGTTTCATTCGTGCATTCATTCACCCCGTCCCTGGCTTTTGGCCAGGCTCCACCAACCTACAAGGTAATACTCGAGTATACCGAAACGTTCACCCAAGTTCCTAGTCGCCCGACCGAATCCGCTTCTGACTCGAGACGACCGGTAACAAGGGGGCAATGGCCAGTTCAGCCCAAAAGGCTTACATTCATTGCGCAAGTAGCATTAATCATTTAATCATTGAAAATTTCATATTTATTTAGGTCGAGTGCGATAAAGTACACACTCGCTAGAAAACTCGTTTTAACAATCATTGAAAGCAAAATCAATAATAACAAGACACTGATATGCAAGCACGCATGATATGTAAGAAAACAGTTCCAAAAGTAACTTTGAAAACAGTTCAAAAGTAAATAATGCAAGAAACGGTTCATAAATAAATTTAGAAATAGTTTGAGGTCACTCACCTCCACGGCTCACAATCCTTGTCCAATATAGACAATTTCATCGTTCAAGTCCACGCCTTTCACTTGAAACTTAAGGTAACCAACGCTATTCAAAATCGGACAGCATTTCCCCTAAATTTGTTAACTTTTCCAGCCATCATGGCTTCATTATTTCCTCAGTCAGTCCCAAAGGTACACACACAACAACAAGTTCATCCAATAGCCATTCAGCAAGCTCCAAGTAGTACTAGTACAAGTCAAACTAGGGAAAAGTCCGGAAATGAAAGTTAAGCTCAAAACCAGAAAAACAGTTTTGACGTCATTGTGCGGTAATGGTACCAAAGGCGTTACGATTGTCGGATGAAGGTGTAAGATACACCGTTTCGAAGCTAAAAGACAGGGTTACAACATTGCAGAAGGTCACTCAGTCCAAATCCCAGCACAACTAAGTCAAATATGCCAAATAACAAACCAGAACCGTAATTGCAGGTTTACAAATTACACTATGCTGTAATCAGTACAACTCAGTCTAAACAGGTCCAAATACAGAAATTCCAAAGGAATATGGTAGCTAGGACATCAAGCTACATTTAATCAGAAGACCTCAACACCCAAATCCAAAACAATTCCAGTCAAAACAACCCATTTCAGACGCAGTTCTAACATCCTGATGAACCCAGAACAGCAATAGTAATTTCGGCTTATCTCATTCTACACTACTCCAATTGACCTGAAATTTTACAGTCACCCTTAAACCATCAATACCTAAAACTTTCATGTTTTGAGACAAGGCCAATTCGGCCTCTATCTAGGACCTAAAAATTCGGACAGAATGTTCATCACAAAACCCTCACTTTTCAATTTTTGGTCCAAAATAGAAATTGGTTGCAATTAATCACTTTTCCCACCTCATAGAGTCCTTAAACATCATTTCCAATCATCATACATGACCCCATAATCATATCCATATGAAAACAGAAAAATCCCCAATAATTATAAAACTTCACCAATTCAACCAAAATCAAGAAATAAATCACAAATTCAACACTTTAGCCACCACTAGGCACAAATTAAACATCATTAAGTGTAGGAGGATATGTCATCACCACTTACCTAGTAAACAAGAGAGAGGGAGTTGTAGAACACCTTAGCTTCCTTAAAAACTTCACCAAACAACTTACTAGCACCTAATGGAAGGATTTTATGGAGTAGAAACTAGTTTATGCAATTGGTTTGGAAGATTGAGCTAGTTGGAAGCTTGAAAATTTGAGAAGTTTTCTTCCTTCTTGAGCTTAAGAGAGTCGGCCAACATGGAGAAAGAAAGAGTGAATTTTAGTCAATTTTTTGAGATATTTAACTCAATGGTAAAAAGTCAAAAGGGTGAATAGTGTCCAACAAAGTCCAACCAATGAGATGGTGCCACTTGGCACTTCATTTAAAGCATTCCTATCCCTTTCTTTTCCTCTCACATCAATCACTTCACATCCTCCACTTATCTCTTAACACCCGATAAATTTCACTCAGTATCCGAAACTTAACCTTATTGGCCGAATTTTTCCGAACTTTTCGCACTCGTGGGTCCCACGTCCGACATATATATCCTTAATTTCTCAAAACTAACCGCTACTAGAAAATCATTTTAAAACTATTTTTGCTCATAAACTTTATCTGGGAAATTTTTCTAATAAAGAAAATATAGAAAAAAAAACGGGCGATTCAATAAAATAAACCCTAGAAAATTTTCGGGTTCTCAAACTCATTTTTTTTCGGGGCGTCACAATCTCCCCTCCTTAAAAGAATGTCATCCTCGACATTCCATCTTGTACCACTCAAGTCGAGACATCCCGCAAAAATCACTAATATTGCAAACCAAACCCACAGTCCGGCATCCTAAACTTCAGGCCTAGGATACGCTACAGAAATCTGAAGCCTAAGCTCTGATACCAATTGTAACAGCCCCACCTTCCCCTAAGGCGAACCAGAGGGTTCGGCGGGCCGCCTGCCCAGCTCTCGCCGGGACTCGGTCGTTCACTACATTCCTCAAACAGATTACAAGAATAAACCTCAAATATTACAATATAAATCTCCAATATACGTCAAATTCTCCAATAATTACATGTCAAAAGCGAAGCGTCCACGCTTCCACTGCGCCACTCTGATCCTTGATCACAATTATTATACAGGAGGAAGTCCAAAACTAGACTATTACACATCCAAGCCATTCTAAACGTTCAATACAATCCCAATATGAATGACTACACAAAAGGAAATCCAAATTCAGTCCATACATGAGATAATCCATGAATAAACACCACAAGCCCTTCCTTCGCCTTGAGCCCTGTGGAGGGGAATAAAATATTTTGGGGTGAGCTAGAAGCTCAGCGAGTAACCAGTAAAATCAGTTATCAAATCTGTTTAACAATAGTTCATTTCAATGATGTCGTTAATCAAATGATAAGTCTAGAAACAATTACAACGTTTACAAAACATTAAATATGGAGTATCAATAATTCAAGAAACATTTACAATGGATAGCGATAGTAACATTCATGAAAATGATACGTTCGTTCTCCTGTCATTTCATTGCATTTTTGGTTTCATTCGTGCATTCATTCACCCCGTCCCTGGCTTTTGGCCAGGCTCCACCAACCTACAAGGTAATACTCGAGTATACCGAAACGTTCACCCAAGTTCCTAGTCGCCCGACCGAATCCGCTTCTGACTCGAGACGACCGGTAACAAGGGGCAATGGCCAGTTCAGCCCAAAAGGCTTACATTCATGCGCAAGTAGCATTTAATCATTAATCATTGAAAATTTCATATTTATTTAGGTCGAGTGCGATAAAGTACACACTCGCCTAGAAAACTCGTTTTAACAATCATTGAAAGCAAAATCAATAATAACAAGACACTGATATGCAAGCACGCATGATATGTAAGAAAACAGTTCCAAAAGTAACTTTGAAAACAGTTCAAAAGTAAATAATGCAAGAAACGGTTCATAAATAAATTTAGAAATAGTTTGAGGTCACTCACCTCCACGGCTCACAATCCTTGTCCAATATAGACAATTTCATCGTTCAAGTCCACGCCTTTCACTTGAAACTTAAGGTAACCAACGCTATTCAAAATCGGACAGCATTTCCCCTAAATTTGTTAACTTTTCCAGCCATCATGGCTTCATTATTTCCTCAGTCAGTCCCAAAGGTACACACACAACAACAAGTTCATCCAATAGCCATTCAGCAAGCTCCAAGTAGTACTAGTACAAGTCAAACTAGGGAAAAGTCCGGAAATGAAAGTTAAGCTCAAAACCAGAAAAACAGTTTTGACGTCATTGTGCGGTAATGGTACCAAAGGCGTTACGATTGTCGGATGAAGGTGTAAGATACACCATTTCGAAGCTAAAAGACAGGGCTACAACATTATAGAAGGTCACTCAGTCCAAATCCCAGCACAACTAAGTCAAATATGCCAAATAACAAACCAGAACCGTAATTGCAGGTTTACAAATTACACTATGCTGTAATCAGTACAACTCAGTCTAAACAGGTCCAAATGTAGAAATTCCAAAGGAATATGGTAGCTAGGACATCAAGCTACATTTCATCAGAAGACCTCAACACCCAAATCCAAAACAATTCCAGTCAAAACAACCCATTTCAGACGCAGTTCTAACATCCTGATGAACCCAGAACAGCAATAGTAATTTCGGCTTATCTCATTCTACACTACTCCAATTGACCTGAAATTTTACAGTCACCCTTAAACCATCAATACCTAAAACTTTCATGTTTTGAGACAAGGCCAATTCGGCCTCTATCTAGGACCTAAAAATTCGGACAGAATGTTCATCACAAAACCCTCACTTTTCAATTTTTGGTCCAAAATAGAAATTGGTTGCAATTAATCACTTTTCCCACCTCATAGAGTCCTTAAACATCATTTCCAATCATCATACATGACCCCATAATCATATCCATATGAAAACAGAAAAATCCCCAATAATTATAAAACTTCACCAATTCAACCAAAATCAAGAAATAAATCACAAATTCAACACTTTAGCCACCACTAGGCACAAATTAAACATCATTAAGTGTAGGAGGATATGTGTGAGGACCCAGACCGTTCGTAAGTTGATATTAGGGTTAGGGCTAAGAAGAAAACCCTAAGATTGAAAACCCGCATTTTCTACATTTTCTTTATTAGAAAAGTTTTCCAGATAAGTTTTATGAGTAAATATAGTTCTTAGATGATTTTTCTAGTAGTAGTTAGTTTTTGAGAAATTAAGAACGTATATCGGATGTGGGACCCACTAGTGTGGGAAGGTATAGGATTTAATCCATTTGGTATAGGTTAATTAATTTTAAGAAGAAGGTTAGAAACCTTAAGTGAGCAAAATCCCTAATGTTATGATTTATTAGAAGTTTTAAGTGGGTTTAAACCTAATTTTGCCCTTGACAAAAAGGTTATTGTTTAATTACTTTTATGTGGGATAAAGCATGCTTAAGTGTAAGTGATTAAGATGAGAAAGTGATTAGTGAGGTAATTAAGTGTGATTACATGTTTTAAAAGAGATTAAGTTATGACTTATGGAGTAAATTGAAAGATTATCAAATGTGTGAGGGAAATTGTATAAGAAAGAGAAAGTTAAAGTGCAAGGGTTTAAACAACAAATAAAGCATTTTTGTGATTGGTTAGCTATAAGAAATATCTCCCAAAGCTTTGACTATATGTTGTTTTACAACTTATAAGAAACAAAACAAAAACAAAACAAAAATTGAAGAGAAATTTGAGAGAGAGGGCCGGCCACCTTGAAGAGAGAGTGAGAGCCGTGAGAAGAGAAAGAAAAAAAGAAAAGGAAAGCTTGCTTTGGTGCATCATTTTTGCTCTTCAATCTTGAGTTTGGATCTTGGAGAAACAACTTAAGCACTTGATTGTTGTGGGTGATCATCTACAAAGCTTGAATCAAAGGTAAGAAAGTCTATTTGAAGACTTAAGTTGATTATTGTTTGATGAACTAGTGGTTATTTTGGCATAGGACCCTAGTTGTGCTTGATTGTGGTACCTCTTATGCCTATCACTTGTTTTTATGGAGTACTTTGGTTAATTTTAGTGTTATTTGGTTGCTGAAAATTCGGCCAAGAAGAGGAAAGAATTTGGGTTTCTTGCTAATGCTTTCCTTACTTGTTTTAGTTGAGAAATGGACTTGTAGTGGTTATGTTTGATGAATTGCCTCACTTGATTTGGTTGGTTACTTGCAAAAAGCTGATTTGGGTTAAGAAACCCTAAACTCCATTAGGCTAATTTAGCTTAGCTTATGGTTAGTGAGATAGAGTTTGGTTAGTGAGAGGTTGGATTAAGTTCTTTGGTGCAAATGAAATTTGGTTAGGGATTGTGGTTGATGATTGTTCAATTTGGTATTGACTTGGGAGGGGAATTTCGGACCATTTGTAGGCCATTTAGATGTTAGTATATGTGTGTTTAATTGGTACAAAAGTGGTTGAAAAACCTGCATAAGAACCATGAAAACGAACCATATGTTTGCGACATTTGAAACCGGCAAAATGGGTAAACAGGGCAACCCAGAACCTGAATTTGAGCTCCATTTTTCTTAATGTTCCGTGCTGATTCAGAAGTTTCGTAAAACATGAAAGTCGTAGCCCCTTGAGTCCTGAGTATGCCTGCAAAATTTCAGGTCAATCGGATTAGCGTAGCCTGAGTTATCGACGAAATGCTCAAGCCTGTTTTGACCCTCTGGTTCTACGCGTTTTCTGATTTTGTTTCTGCCCATGACTTTTCTATTTTTATAGAGTTCGATCTGGGTGCCGACTCCTTCATAAGAAGTTTAGATCTTGATCTCAGCTTCGAAACGGTATAAAGTACGTCGAAAACCGAGTTCCGTAGCTCCGGTTATGATCAAAACAATATCGCTCGTCAGAACTGCCTTGTATTTGGACAGTTCTGACGGGTACTTTGGCACTCGAATTTTGTTTTGTTCTGAATAGATTCAGGTCTTGGCCAAAACATGAAAGTTTTAGCCTTATGTCTCATCTTTCTAATGCCTTTGGAATTTCTTAATTTCGATTTCTGAGCCGTGAGTTACGGCCTTGCAAACAGGGCCTGTTTGGTAACTCGCAATGAAACAGCTGGAACTGTTTCACGCAATTTTCACCTATACCCTTTGAGATCTGGGTTGCGATGTCTTCATGAACATTGTAACCCTTCCTCTTAGCTTCGTAACGGTACCTCATGTACCTTGATCCGATATTCCTAGCCTAAATTTTGACCAAAACGGTTTGAGATGGCCGACTTGGCCATTTCCGTTTGCCGTTCTGCGCGGACGTGTGCGGCCGTTTTGCCGTTTCCGCACTTGCGCGTGCCAATTTTGCTGTTTGGCTTATTTCAAGTACGTTAGTTGCCGTTTGTGATATATTGTGACATCATCTTCGATTTCAGACAGTGGTGAGCTAGGCAGTGCCGGTGGGGCCCACTACTAGCCAACACACAAAGTGAATTCCGCCTTTATACTACTTTTGGTATTTTGAGTAAGTATTCAGGCCGCTCTTATGTGTTAGTTGTTTATGTGTTTCGTTATGTGTAAAAAGGGTACCTAGGCGAGGGTGTACTTTATCGCACTTGATCTAGACCCTAATTTACGCACCAATTTGTACATGACATATGTATGTGAGAAATTTTGGAACAAAAACCCTTGAGCTTGTGGCTCGGGGTGACTTTTGAATACTTTTGTGAATTTTGTGAGTTTGCGGTTGAACTCAATACCTAGATGGACTATTCGAGCCGGTTAGGGCTTAGTCGAAGTCAGTCCAACTTGGTTTGAGGTCACCAAGTTTGTGACCCGAGCTTATGATTAAAGCTCAAGCTTGTGATTTCGTTCGCCTGGGCAAGTTTGTGAGGTGACTGGCCAGTGAGGGTGATAAGGTGTCGGTGGGTGTACAAGTGAAGTTCTACGGACCTTATTTATGGTCGACGGAGTGTCGACAGGAGATCAAGCATGGCAAATGAATTGGCTTTGGAGCCACCCGTATCCTTATTATGTGATGTTACTTTTCTGCTTTTGCTTTACTCTTACTGTGTAAATGTTGCTACGTGAAATTTACGCTTTTGCCCCTGTTTACTTACTAAGCTTTTAGCTTACCCCATTCCGTTTGTTTTCCTTAGCAGGGGCCGACACGGGTACGTTTGGGGCTCATACACTAGTTTAGTAGGTTGGCTTGTAATAGTTGAACTTTTAGGATGTTTGTTTTATTCTGGTGGTTTGTATTAGGACCCTTCTTAGGGTCTATCTTCTGCTGGTTGTGGTTATAGTGTATTAGAGTGGTTTGACTCGAGACTTTTGAAGATGTAAATATATTCTTAGGGTCTCCCTTTTGGTTTTGGTTGTAATTATACGGTTGTAATAGTAAGAGCAGGTACTTTTGGAGAATGTAATTATAACTCTTTTGGGATTGTATATAGTATGTATAGTGCTCTTTCGAGCTATCTCGTTTGATTGCTTTAAGTTTTGAGTCCTGGCGCGAGCTAGGCAAGCGGCCCGCCGATACCCTTGGGTTCGCCCTTGGGAGAAGTGGGGTCGTCACAGTTGGTATCAGAGCGCCTAGGTTAGAGGACTTGGGCAATTGTGGGACATACGCGATAGGCATTAGGCATATTGGATTCTTTTAAGTTGAATGATATCTTTTAAGTTGAAATGCCGGTTGACTGACGACTTAATGTTTTGTAGGTATGGACCCAGGCAGTTCGAGTAGGAGGGGCCCAGAGGATCGACCGCTGCGTAAGCGGGTTATCCGTTATCGACAGAGGCTGGGAGAGCCTTACACTTTGTACTCCCCCTTCGGCCAGGTGTCGCGCCGACCCTGCGCGTGTTGGTATACTTACGGCTATCCCGACGAGATAGTCTTAGCATTGGATGATGAGCGTTATCACCTCGACAGGACGGTCGAGACTCTGAGGGAGCAGCTTGAGGAGGCTAGACAGTTTAGCCGCTGGCAGGCGTTACGCGTTAGGGACCTGGAGCGGGACCTCCGGGACACACACCAGCACCTCTTCTCTTTGAAGAGGCAGCTTAGGGAGAGGGCCCGGAGTATCACGTTTGACTGCGGGGTCTTGCTAGATATGGCCGCGGAGGCACCCCCGCGAGCTACTGGGCCAGAGCAGATAGGCGAGATTGGTACTTTAGGTTCCGTTGGGGACCAGGGCCCTAGGGGAGGCGTTTAGGGTCGCTTTCGTCTTTTGATTAGCTGGTAGATTCCTTTTGATTAAAACTGGCATGACCACTTTCTTTCTTTATTTGGTTGGCCGACTAGATCTTGGAGCCGGAGTGCTCATGTGTACATCGGGTTTTGTACCGACTGGAGGTCGGTAATCTGTAAATCTTTTGGTGTGATTTTGTATATCTATGTATATATTTGAGTAGCATTTTGAATTTATCCTTTGTGTGTCTTTTGTTCGTACGCTTTACGTCCGTACTTTTGCTCATAGTCCGGATAATAAGTTTATGTGGAATGTTACGATCTATAGACGTTTGCACTTCAATGGCCTCCGGTACTCTTTGAAGGTACGCTTTGACCAACGAATTAATTTCGAGGACGAAATTGTCCTAAGTGGGAGAGATTGTGAGGACCCAGACCGTTCGTAAGTTGATATTAGGGTTAGGGCTAAGAAGAAAACCCTAAGATTGAAAACCCGCATTTTCTACATTTTCTTTATTAGAAAAGTTTCCCAGATAAGTTTTATGAGTAAATATAGTTCTTAGATGATTTTTCTAGTATTAGTTAGTTTTTGAGAAATTAAGAACGTATATCGGATGTGGGACCCACTAGTGTGGGAAGGTATAGGATTTAATCCATTTGGTATAGATTAATTAAGTTTAAGAAGGTTAGAAACCCTAAGTGAGCAAAATCCCTAATGTTATGATTTATTAGAAGTTTTAAGTGGGTTTAAACCTAATTTTGCCCTTGACAAAAAAGTTATTGTTTAATTACTTTTATGTGGGATAAAGCATGCTTAAGTGTAAGTGATTAAGATGAGAAAGTGATTAGTGAGGTAATTAAGTGTGATTACATGTTTTAAAAGAGATTAAGTTATGACTTATGGAGTAAATTGAAAGATTATCAAATGTTTGAGGGAAAATGTATATGAAAGAGAAAGTTAAAGTGCAAGGGTTTAAACAACAAATAAAGCATTTTTGTGATTGGTTAGCTATAAGAAATATCTCCCAAAGCTTTGACTATATGTTGTCTTACAACTTATAAGAAACAAAACAAAAACAAAACAAAAATTGAAGAGAAATTTGAGAGAGAGGGCCGGCCACCTTGAAGAGAGAGTGAGAGCCGTGAGAAGAGAAAGAAAAAAAGAAAAGGAAAGCTTGCTTTGGTGCATCATTTTTGCTCTTCAATCTTGAGTTTGGATCTTGGAGAAACAACTTAAGCACTTGATTGTTGTGGGTGATCATCTACAAAGCTTGAATCAAAGGTAAGAAAGTCTATTTGAAGACTTAAGTTGATTATTGTTTGATGAACTAGTGGTTATTTTGGCATAGGACCCTAGTTGTGCTTGATTGTGGTACCTCTTATGCCTATCACTTGTTTTTATGGAGTACTTTGGTTAATTTTAGTGTTATTTGGTTGCTGAAAATTCGGCCAAGAAGAGGAAAGAATTTGGGTTTCTTGCTAATGCTTTCCTTACTTGTTTTAGTTGAGAAATGGACTTGTAGTGGTTATGTTTGATGAATTGCCTCACTTGATTTGGTTGGTTACTTGCAAAAAGCTGATTTGGGTTAAGAAACCCTAAACTCCATTAGGCTAATTTAGCTTAGCTTATGGTTAGTGAGATAGAGTTTGGTTAGTGAGAGGTTGGATTAAGTTCTTTGGTGCAAATGAAATTTGGTTAGGGATTGTGGTTGATGATTGTTCAATTTGGTATTGACTTGGGAGGGGAATTTCGGACCATTTGTAGGCCATTTAGATGTTAGTATATGTGTGTTTAATTGGTACAAAAGTGGTTGAAAAACCTGCATAAGAACCATGAAAACGAACCATATGTTTGCGACATTTGAAACCGGCAAAATGGGTAAACAGGGCAACCCAGAACCTGAATTTGAGCTCCATTTTTCTTAATGTTCCGTGCTGATTCAGAAGTTTCGTAAAACATGAAAGTCGTAGCCCCTTGAGTCCTGAGTATGCCTGCAAAATTTCAGGTCAATCGGATTAGCGTAGCCTGAGTTATCGACGAAATGCTCAAGCCTGTTTTGACCCTCTGGTTCTACGCGTTTTCTGATTTTGTTTCTGCCCATGACTTTTCGATTTTTATAGAGTTCGATCTGGGTGCCGACTCCTTCATAAGAAGTTTAGATCTTGATCTCAGCTTCGAAACGGTATAAATTACGTCGAAAACCGAGTTCCGTAGCTCCGGTTATGATCAAAACAATATCGCTCGTCAGAACTGCCTTGTATTTGGACAGTTCTGACGGGTACTTTGGCACTCGAATTTTGTTTTGTTCTGAATAGATTCAGGTCTTGGCCAAAACATGAAAGTTTTAGCCTTATGTCTCATCTTTCTAATGCCTTTGGAATTTCTTAATTTCGATTTCTGAGCCGTGAGTTACGGCCTTGCAAACAGGGCCTGTTTGGTAACTCGCAATGAAACAGCTGGAACTGTTTCACGCAATTTTCACCTATACCCTTTGAGATCTGGGTTGCGATGTCTTCATGAACATTGTAACCCTTCCTCTTAGCTTCGTAACGGTACCTCATGTACCTTGATCCGATATTCCTAGCCTAAATTTTGACCAAAACGGTTTGAGATGGCCGACTTGGCCATTTCCGTTTGCCGTTCTGCGCGGACGTGTGCGGCCGTTTTGCCGTTTCCGCACTTGCGCGTGCCAATTTTGCTGTTTGGCTTATTTCAAGTACGTTAGTTGCCGTTTGTGATATATTGTGACATCATCTTCGATTTCAGACAGTGGTGAGCTAGGCAGTGCCGGTGGGGCCCACTACTAGCCAACACACAAAGTGAATTCCGCCTTTATACTACTTTTGGTATTTTGAGTAAGTATTCAGGCCGCTCTTATGTGTTAGTTGTTTATGTGTTTCGTTATGTGTAAAAAGGGTACCTAGGCGAGGGTGTACTTTATCGCACTTGATCTAGACCCTAATTTACGCACCAATTTGTACATGACATATGTATGTGAGAAATTTTGGAACAAAAACCCTTGAGCTTGTGGCTCGGGGTGACTTTTGAATACTTTTGTGAATTTTGTGAGTTTGCGGTTGAACTCAATACCTAGATGGACTATTCGAGCCGGTTAGGGCTTGGTCGAAGTCAGTCCAACTTGGTTTGAGGTCACCAAGTTTGTGACCCGAGCTTATGATTAAAGCTCAAGTTTGTGATTTCGTTCGCCTGGGCAAGTTTGTGAGGTGACTGGCCAGTGAGGGTGATAAGGTGTCGGTGGGTGTACAAGTGAAGTTCTACGGACCTTATTTATGGTCGACGGAGTGTCGACAGGAGATCAAGCATGGCAAATGAATTGGCTTTGGAGCCACCCGTATCCTTATTATGTGATGTTACTTTTCTGCTTTTGCTTTACTCTTACTGTGTAAATGTTGCTACGTGAAATTTACGCTTTTGCCCCTGTTTACTTACTAAGCTTTTAGCTTACCCCATTCCGTTTGTTTTCCTTAGCAGGGGCCGACACGGGTACGTTTGGGGCTCATACACTAGTTTAGTAGGTTGGCTTGTAATAGTTGAACTTTTAGGATGTTTGTTTTATTCTGGTGGTTTGTATTAGGACCCTTCTTAGGGTCTATCTTCTGCTGGTTGTGGTTATAGTGTATTAGAGTGGTTTGACTCGAGACTTTTGAAGATGTAAATATATTCTTAGGGTCTCCCTTTTGGTTTTGGTTGTAATTATACGGTTGTAATAGTAAGAGCAGGTACTTTTGGAGAATGTAATTATAACTCTTTTGGGATTGTATATAGTATGTATAGTGCTCTTTCGAGCTATCTCGTTTGATTGCTTTAAGTTTTGAGTCCTGGCGCGAGCTAGGCAAGCGGCCCGCCGATACCCTTGGGTTCGCCCTTGGGAGAAGTGGGGTCGTCACAGTTGGTATCAGAGCGCCTAGGTTAGAGGACTTGGGCAATTGTGGGACATACGCGATAGGCATTAGGCATATTGGATTCTTTTAAGTTGAATGATATCTTTTAAGTTGAAATGCCGGTTGACTGACGACTTAATGTTTTGTAGGTATGGACCCAGGCAGTTCGAGTAGGAGGGGCCCAGAGGATCGACCGCTGCGTAAGCGGGTTATCCGTTATCGACAGAGGCTGGGAGAGCCTTACACTTTGTACTCCCCCTTCGGCCAGGTGTCGCGCCGACCCTGCGCGTGTTGGTATACTTACGGCTATCCCGACGAGATAGTCTTAGCATTGGATGATGAGCGTTATCACCTCGACAGGACGGTCGAGACTCTGAGGGAGCAGCTTGAGGAGGCTAGACAGTTTAGCCGCTGGCAGGCGTTACGCGTTAGGGACCTGGAGCGGGACCTCCGGGACACACACCAGCACCTCTTCTCTTTGAAGAGGCAGCTTAGGGAGAGGGCCCGGAGTATCACGTTTGACTGCGGGGTCTTGCTAGATATGGCCGCGGAGGCACCCCCGCGAGCTACTGGGCCAGAGCAGATAGGCGAGATTGGTACTTTAGGTTCCGTTGGGGACCAGGGCCCTAGGGGAGGCGTTTAGGGTCGCTTTCGTCTTTTGATTAGCTGGTAGATTCCTTTTGATTAAAACTGGCATGACCACTTTCTTTCTTTATTTGGTTGGCCGACTAGATCTTGGAGCCGGAGTGCTCATGTGTACATCGGGTTTTGTACCGACTGGAGGTCGGTAATCTGTAAATCTTTTGGTGTGATTTTGTATATCTATGTATATATTTGAGTAGCATTTTGAATTTATCCTTTGTGTGTCTTTTGTTCGTACGCTTTACGTCCGTACTTTTGCTCATAGTCCGGATAATAAGTTTATGTGGAATGTTACGATCTATAGACGTTTGCACTTCAATGGCCTCCGGTACTCTTTGAAGGTACGCTTTGACCAACGAATTAATTTCGAGGACGAAATTGTCCTAAGTGGGAGAGATTGTGAGGACCCAGACCGTTCGTAAGTTGATATTAGGGTTAGGGCTAAGAAGAAAACCCTAAGATTGAAAACCCGCATTTTCTACATTTTCTTTATTAGAAAAGTTTCCCAGATAAGTTTTATGAGTAAATATAGTTCTTAGATGATTTTTCTAGTATTAGTTAGTTTTTGAGAAATTAAGAACGTATATCGGATGTGGGACCCACTAGTGTGGGAAGGTATAGGATTTAATCCATTTGGTATAGATTAATTAAGTTTAAGAAGGTTAGAAACCCTAAGTGAGCAAAATCCCTAATGTTATGATTTATTAGAAGTTTTAAGTGGGTTTAAACCTAATTTTGCCCTTGACAAAAAAGTTATTGTTTAATTACTTTTATGTGGGATAAAGCATGCTTAAGTGTAAGTGATTAAGATGAGAAAGTGATTAGTGAGGTAATTAAGTGTGATTACATGTTTTAAAAGAGATTAAGTTATGACTTATGGAGTAAATTGAAAGATTATCAAATGTTTGAGGGAAAATGTATATGAAAGAGAAAGTTAAAGTGCAAGGGTTTAAACAACAAATAAAGCATTTTTGTGATTGGTTAGCTATAAGAAATATCTCCCAAAGCTTTGACTATATGTTGTCTTACAACTTATAAGAAACAAAACAAAAACAAAACAAAAATTGAAGAGAAATTTGAGAGAGAGGGCCGGCCACCTTGAAGAGAGAGTGAGAGCCGTGAGAAGAGAAAGAAAAAAAGAAAAGGAAAGCTTGCTTTGGTGCATCATTTTTGCTCTTCAATCTTGAGTTTGGATCTTGGAGAAACAACTTAAGCACTTGATTGTTGTGGGTGATCATCTACAAAGCTTGAATCAAAGGTAAGAAAGTCTATTTGAAGACTTAAGTTGATTATTGTTTGATGAACTAGTGGTTATTTTGGCATAGGACCCTAGTTGTGCTTGATTGTGGTACCTCTTATGCCTATCACTTGTTTTTATGGAGTACTTTGGTTAATTTTAGTGTTATTTGGTTGCTGAAAATTCGGCCAAGAAGAGGAAAGAATTTGGGTTTCTTGCTAATGCTTTCCTTACTTGTTTTAGTTGAGAAATGGACTTGTAGTGGTTATGTTTGATGAATTGCCTCACTTGATTTGGTTGGTTACTTGCAAAAAGCTGATTTGGGTTAAGAAACCCTAAACTCCATTAGGCTAATTTAGCTTAGCTTATGGTTAGTGAGATAGAGTTTGGTTAGTGAGAGGTTGGATTAAGTTCTTTGGTGCAAATGAAATTTGGTTAGGGATTGTGGTTGATGATTGTTCAATTTGGTATTGACTTGGGAGGGGAATTTCGGACCATTTGTAGGCCATTTAGATGTTAGTATATGTGTGTTTAATTGGTACAAAAGTGGTTGAAAAACCTGCATAAGAACCATGAAAACGAACCATATGTTTGCGACATTTGAAACCGGCAAAATGGGTAAACAGGGCAACCCAGAACCTGAATTTGAGCTCCATTTTTCTTAATGTTCCGTGCTGATTCAGAAGTTTCGTAAAACATGAAAGTCGTAGCCCCTTGAGTCCTGAGTATGCCTGCAAAATTTCAGGTCAATCGGATTAGCGTAGCCTGAGTTATCGACGAAATGCTCAAGCCTGTTTTGACCCTCTGGTTCTACGCGTTTTCTGATTTTGTTTCTGCCCATGACTTTTCGATTTTTATAGAGTTCGATCTGGGTGCCGACTCCTTCATAAGAAGTTTAGATCTTGATCTCAGCTTCGAAACGGTATAAATTACGTCGAAAACCGAGTTCCGTAGCTCCGGTTATGATCAAAACAATATCGCTCGTCAGAACTGCCTTGTATTTGGACAGTTCTGACGGGTACTTTGGCACTCGAATTTTGTTTTGTTCTGAATAGATTCAGGTCTTGGCCAAAACATGAAAGTTTTAGCCTTATGTCTCATCTTTCTAATGCCTTTGGAATTTCTTAATTTCGATTTCTGAGCCGTGAGTTACGGCCTTGCAAACAGGGCCTGTTTGGTAACTCGCAATGAAACAGCTGGAACTGTTTCACGCAATTTTCACCTATACCCTTTGAGATCTGGGTTGCGATGTCTTCATGAACATTGTAACCCTTCCTCTTAGCTTCGTAACGGTACCTCATGTACCTTGATCCGATATTCCTAGCCTAAATTTTGACCAAAACGGTTTGAGATGGCCGACTTGGCCATTTCCGTTTGCCGTTCTGCGCGGACGTGTGCGGCCGTTTTGCCGTTTCCGCACTTGCGCGTGCCAATTTTGCTGTTTGGCTTATTTCAAGTACGTTAGTTGCCGTTTGTGATATATTGTGACATCATCTTCGATTTCAGACAGTGGTGAGCTAGGCAGTGCCGGTGGGGCCCACTACTAGCCAACACACAAAGTGAATTCCGCCTTTATACTACTTTTGGTATTTTGAGTAAGTATTCAGGCCGCTCTTATGTGTTAGTTGTTTATGTGTTTCGTTATGTGTAAAAAGGGTACCTAGGCGAGGGTGTACTTTATCGCACTTGATCTAGACCCTAATTTACGCACCAATTTGTACATGACATATGTATGTGAGAAATTTTGGAACAAAAACCCTTGAGCTTGTGGCTCGGGGTGACTTTTGAATACTTTTGTGAATTTTGTGAGTTTGCGGTTGAACTCAATACCTAGATGGACTATTCGAGCCGGTTAGGGCTTGGTCGAAGTCAGTCCAACTTGGTTTGAGGTCACCAAGTTTGTGACCCGAGCTTATGATTAAAGCTCAAGTTTGTGATTTCGTTCGCCTGGGCAAGTTTGTGAGGTGACTGGCCAGTGAGGGTGATAAGGTGTCGGTGGGTGTACAAGTGAAGTTCTACGGACCTTATTTATGGTCGACGGAGTGTCGACAGGAGATCAAGCATGGCAAATGAATTGGCTTTGGAGCCACCCGTATCCTTATTATGTGATGTTACTTTTCTGCTTTTGCTTTACTCTTACTGTGTAAATGTTGCTACGTGAAATTTACGCTTTTGCCCCTGTTTACTTACTAAGCTTTTAGCTTACCCCATTCCGTTTGTTTTCCTTAGCAGGGGCCGACACGGGTACGTTTGGGGCTCATACACTAGTTTAGTAGGTTGGCTTGTAATAGTTGAACTTTTAGGATGTTTGTTTTATTCTGGTGGTTTGTATTAGGACCCTTCTTAGGGTCTATCTTCTGCTGGTTGTGGTTATAGTGTATTAGAGTGGTTTGACTCGAGACTTTTGAAGATGTAAATATATTCTTAGGGTCTCCCTTTTGGTTTTGGTTGTAATTATACGGTTGTAATAGTAAGAGCAGGTACTTTTGGAGAATGTAATTATAACTCTTTTGGGATTGTATATAGTATGTATAGTGCTCTTTCGAGCTATCTCGTTTGATTGCTTTAAGTTTTGAGTCCTGGCGCGAGCTAGGCAGGCGGCCCGCCGATACCCTTGGGTTCGCCCTTGGGAGAAGTGGGGTTGTCACACTTAATGGCTGGAAAAGTAAGAAATTTAGGGGAAGTGCTGCCCGATTTTCTAGGCTGTTTGGTTCTTTAAGTTGGATTTGCCTTTTGATGGAAATGAAGGGCTTTTGGGTTGTTGACCCTAGGTCTTCATGTTATCTTTTTGTTTCCAAGAAAATCATGTTCTTGCACCCTTGCATTAGTATTTATTTGGCAAGGCATACGACGTGTAGTCGAGCCTCACTTGTGCATTCCGTTTGCTCGATTTGGATATGAAACCTTCAATTGGTTTATTTTGATTATTTTAGGGTTTCTTGGCGATTAAGGCCAATCTGAAGTAAAAACTTTTGAAGTTGAGCCGGTGAGTGTACCACTCCCCTCCATTGCTGTTTAACTTGATTTCTGCTCTGCAATCTGTTTATTTGTTCGAGACGAGGGTGTACTTTATCACACTCGTTCTCTAGTCTGTTCATATGCCAATTTACTATGTAAAATTTGAATCTGTTATCTGTGTCTGCATCTGTTCGGATTTCTATGACCTATGAGCTCAATCCTGTGGCTAAGTTATTCGAGTCGGGCCGGCAAGGGCCTGGACGATTAGATAACGAACCACGGTAGTCTGTTCGGGGATTTTGGGTATTGAGACCCTTGATTCCGGGTATACTCGAGTATTACCATTTTGTTCGTTTGAGGTGAGCGGGTCCGGTAAAGGGGTGTTTGGTGGACGGAATTCGGTGATAAGAGGGGTCTACGGACGCATTGGTTCTATATACGTTGACGGAGAGTCAACCGGTTTGGATCAAGTATTGCGCTGGAAATTTGGCTCCTGAGAGCCACCCGTATCCTTCTGATTTGAATCATTGGTTCCTTTGCTTTACGTCTGACATGTGTATCTGATTTGTTAAATGTGAAATGCCATGATTTTAATGCTATCTGTTTGGTACCTCATTGAGCGCAAGCTCACCCCTTTCCGTTCCTTTTGTTTTCCTTACAGGAAAATAAACCCTTTTGGTCTGGATTTGACAAATGGCTACCAAATTGAGCTAGTTGAACATATCTTTTGTATAGCTCATGTATTAAAACCCTAAGTGTACTTTTGGGGCGTTTTCTCTTTTGATTTGGCAAACCGTGTGTATATATTAACTTTTGAAAACTTTTGTATGTCATTTTGATTTGTAAACGCTAAAGTTCAGATGTGAATGTTTGTTGGCTATTTCGGTTGGGTTCTGACGGGTCGGTCACTATTCATGGCTGACTTCGGATTTCATTTTTTTAAATTTTGGGTTATTTTACCATTTTGACTCGTTTACGCTCGTTCGTAAGTTCCGGATCGCTATAGATAGTTCTAGTCTGTATCGTGAGTCCTGGCGAGAGCTGGGCAGGCAGTCCGCTCACCCCTTTGGTTCGCCTTAGGGGAAAGTGGGGCTGTTACACATGAGCTCATTAATATTTGATCAAAATATCTCCTTAATTTCCAGCTAGCCTTGACCGAATTTTGGGGCTGAAAATGCAAGAAAGAAAAAGAAAATTTTGCTTGGTATTGGTAGTGACAAGTGTCACACCATTAAGGGTTTCTTGACCAAGACAATTTGTCTTACCTCCTTATCACCTTGGGCAGCCTTTCTTCTTCATTTTTCTACTTCTTGGCCGAGAGAGAGAGGGAGAAAAACCCAAGGGAGAGTTCATCATTTCCTCTTGAAATCTAGTCATCCAAGTGAGAAGAAAGAAAACTAAACCGATTAAAGAGTGAGTTGTGGAGTTGGGAAGCTAGGGGAACTAAAAATTTCCAAAGGAGGTGGAGTATCACTCTTCCAAGCTTTGTCTTTGAGGTATAAAATCTGATCATGGTTCTTGTTCTTTTAAATTTTGGTTTAAGATGTTATCTAGTTCATGTTTTGGCTTGATTACAGGGTGTGCAAGTTGTTGTGATGATTTTCGATGATATATGCAAGTTAGGGTTTAATAAATTTCTTCCTAGACTTGTTGTATAGTGGGTATATGTTGTATATAAGATTATATAAGGGGCTTTGGTAGTGTTGGAAGCAAGAAAATAAATAAATGGTCATGAAATCCCAAAAACTCCAGATTTCTGGAATTTTATGTTTACATTCTGCCCGGTTTTAGTACTCATAGTTAGAGGCCGAATTAGGCTTGGCCTAAAACATGAAAGTTGTATATAATGGTATTTTATAGGTGCCTACAAAATTTCAGCCCAATCGGAGCTATGTAGACTGTGAAAAGATGAATATACCCTCACTGTTATAGGTTACATTCCAGAGTTCCGCGTGGACAGTTTAGTCTATTTGGTTGTGTTTATTCACTATAATCCGTCCGGATTTAGCCTGTTTCCAAAACATGAAGGTTTTAGTACTCTGTCTTATCTTTTCAACGTCACCAAGAACACCTTAATCGGACCTTGTTCACCTGAGATATAGTCATTTAAAGGTAGTGCAGTTTATTAGCCGACTAGTTGGATTTTGGTTCTGTAAATTGGGGATTTGGCTAGGTTGTAGTGGAAAATGAGCTAAGTGATCTTCATAAAAATTGTAGCCCTGTGTCTTAGCTTTGAAACGGTATAAGTTTCGCCTCAATCCGATAAGCATAGCCTCGGATGTGTTCTTTCCGTAACCACACGTCAAATCTGTCTTTTGCTAGGTTACATTTCCGCACTTGTTATCACTTTGATTTTTGTTCTTATGTTGTTATGAGCCTATGGAACGGCTATTTACTTGAATCTATGATATGTATAACTTTGGGTTGGATTGAGTAAAAGAATGAAGCCTAAATGGCTGGAAAATTAGGTAAACACAAAGGGCATGCTGGCCAAATTTACGCTTGAGGACTAGAAAACTATACTTGCAACTTGAGTAAAGGTTAAAAGTGATTATCACTTGAACTAGCGAGGACCTTTGCTACTTTGTTTATCGAGGGTTATACGTTAGGACTTGGCCGAACTTGTACTCTTAGGAAAACGATATGAATCACTATGAAACCGTTTTACTTGCACTTTTGACTCAAAAGTCATCTCCAAGCAAACATGTTATCAAATTTTTCAGTTTGAAAAGCGAGCAACTATTTCACGACTATTTCTCAAGTGAATTTCAATTTCTTGATTCTTATTGAACGAAACGCTTAAGTTTCGAACCTTAGTTGATTTTCAAAGTTCTCAAGTTAAGTTTTATCGCAGATTTGGACTCCAAACCCGGAGTACCACCCAGACACGAGCACTAGAGGCACTATTTTGGTGAGTGCTTCCAAATATCTGATTGAACTCGATATTTGCCATTTATCTTTGATCAACGTGAATACGTGATATATATATGATTTGATAGAGCAAGGGTGTACTTTATCGCACTTGCCCTATCCAAATTTGTTCTTGTTTATCGACTTTACTTGACTTGCTCTACATGCACATGAATTATATTATGCCTGGAATTCCAGAAACCCTGTGGCTAGTTAATCGAGTCGAGCCGGCAAGGGCCTGGTCGATTAGATAACAAACCCTGGGTCACTAGTAAGGTCGAGTGGAGTGTTATCTCCTCGGCAATTCGGTATACTCGAGTATTACCACCCGTGTTTCGTGTGGCGTGCGGCCCGGAGAAGGGGGTTGATTGGTGGACGGAGACTGGCGAGAAGTGGAGTTTCTTTCTGGACTAGTTATTACTTGAAAGTTGACGGAGTGTCAACTACTATTTGATCAAGTTGGGATGGAGCCGAGACATGAGCAACTGTATCCTTACTTGTGAACATGATCCACACATTTCTTGACTACTTGAAGTATTATCTCTTTACTTGAACTTGTTTGCTCGCTATTTCACTATTACCTTGTTATTATCTTGTTTGCTGGACAATTTGATATCTGGAACATCACTGAGCTTTGGCTCACCCTATTAGTTTTGTTTTCCTTACAAGGGTACGAGTGACGCGTGAGACATGTAAGACTAGCGTAGTCTAGTTATTTTGACTTTTGACTTGTACTCGCGCTATTCCTTGAATAGAATGTTTTGTTATGGGATTATAAGTTTTAATTGCGATGTTATTTATGGTACATGGATGTATGCACGTGATTCGAGTGAGTGAGTCCTGGCGAGAGTTGGCCAGGCGACCCGTCGAACCCTCTGGTACGCCTTAGGGGGAGATGGGGTCGTCACAATCTATCTTGATCAGGTTATGTAACAATAACTACCTTGCTAGACCTAAAGAGAACCCGTCTCTAGAAACCTAGTGGATTGGTTATTGGTTAAGGAACAATAACTACCTTGCTAGACCTAAAGAGAACCCGTCTCTCAAAACCTAGTGGATTGGTTATTGGCTTGAAAGAACAAGATGATGTGATCATCTTGCCTTGAACACCACAAGTATCCAAGCTAAATACTTGATACTGTTCAAGGAGAAACGCAAGTTCCATCAAGGAACTCCATAAAAGGAGACAACTCTCTTTTTATTAATTCAACTTCAATCTCCCCCAATAGTTAAATAAAGTTGGCTATTTATAGCCTTACAAGACTCAAAACCCTAATCTAAATTGGAAACAATACAAGCTTCCTTATTTGACTTGACACAACTTCCTAAATAAATTTGAAAGTAATTAACTACTTTTCTAAAACTCTAATTCAATTAGAATAGGAAACTAACTGACTCAATTGGCTTAACTATGGTCAACATGACCTTAGCCTTTATTTCCCTTAATAACTCAAGACTAACTAACAAGTATTGCTGGAAACTTACTTAAATAAATAACAAGAAATAAGCATGACAAATCTTCAATGATTCTTGAACCCGATTGCACCATCAACCATCAATCGAATTTTCTTGAATTTGAAAGGAATCCAAATCTTCATGTTCTCATCATTCCTCTCCTCTTGAAAGACAATTTGTCCTCAGATCGAGTGCTTGCTTACAAAGGAGTAACTCGGAGAACGTCTTGATAAATGCAATCCAAGAAGCATGTTGCCAACTCAACTTGATTATGAACACAAACCATTGCATATGCTCCATTTGTCAAAGAATATCTTCACCCAATTGTACTTGGCTAGAATTTGGAAGTTCAGTTTGGAACTCAATTTTTGGATTTTGGCAGCTGATAATATGAACCAAGTCTAACAAGAATTAGAAATCAAGAATTTGGAAATGAGATTCCAAATCCTTCTCAATTTACAAATCCAATGCAAGGTTGCCTTTTCTTGTCTTTGTTTGTCTGAATTGCTCTCCTAAAAAGGGATGACAAGTGGCGGCCTAACTCCCTAAAATATAGGAAGAGATGGCCGAATGTGAGGATAAGATGAATGGGCTAAGGACAACCCTAAAAAGTAGGAGAAGTGGTGGCTAAAATGTAGGGATAGGTCTTTGTAGCGGGGTTAGGAAACTGGGTTGGGAGTGTTTTGGGAATGGTTAGATCGGTAGGTTCTTTGGAAGTCAACCAATATTTGGCAATCAATCAAGATATCAATCAAGATGTGAAAATCAATCAAGATATCAATCAAGATTTGGAAAACCAATCAAGATTTCGATCAAGATTTGGAAACCATTCAAGGCAAGGCTGCCTTTTTTTTTTCCTTCCTTCTTTCTTTTTTCATTTTTCTAACTTGCCAATTCAAGAAAATAAGGTAGCCGCACTTCAAGATTCAAGAGGATGATTTTTTAGGGTTTTCAAAGTATCAAGATTTTTTTTTTCAAGAACCCACTATGCAATCCAAGAACTTCAAGAAATTACCAAATCAACTACAAGAAACAAACACAAAGTAAAAAAAAAAAAAAAAAAATTCGGATGAACAGTACTACTACAATAGCGGCAGATAAACAGTACCGCCGTGAACAGTCCGATTTTTTTTTTGGCTTTTGATGACTCAACACAAGGTTACGACTTCACTTGGAAGAAATTTAATGGGAGTTAAACCCTTGAAAAACCTGTTTTCAAAAACGTAATCACACCAAAAAATTTCAACCTCGATCAATCACAGGGTAGGTTAGACTCAAGTGATAAAATCAATGCAAGGTTGCATTTCTTGTCTTTGTTTGTCTGAATTGCTCTCCTAAAAAGGGATGACAAGTGATGGCCTAACTCCTTAAAATATAGGAAGAGATGGCCGAATGTGAGGACAAGATGAATGGGCAAAGGACAACCCTAAAAAGGAGGAGAAGTGGTGGCTAAAATGTAACGATAGGTCTTTGTAGTGGGTTAGGAAACTGGGTTGGGAGTGTTTTGGGAATGGTTAGATCGGTAGGTTCTTTGGAAGTCAACCAATATTTGGAAATCAACCAAGATTTGGCAATCAATCAAGATATCAATCAAGATGTGGAAATCAATCAAGATATCAATCAAGATTTGGAAACCAATCAAGATATCGATCAAGATTTGGAAACCATTCAAGGCAAGGCTGCCACAAAGCTCTACCTATGGATCAGGGTGAAAAAAATGCGGTCAGATTGGTGAAATGTCAAAACTGTCCACAAAGCTCTACCTATGGCAGTCAGGGGTATTTTTGTCTTTTCACTTTCTACAGTGCTCAGATTGAGCTGAAATTTTACAGGAAGCTATAAAACATTATTCCCTACAACTTTCATGTTTTGTGCTAAGCCTAATTCGACCCCCATCATGGTCAAACAGAACCGGTCAGAACAGGGTCATATGAATACTCCAATCTGGAATTTGGTGAATTCAAAGGGTAAACTTCACATTTCTAGCTTAAACCACTACCACAACCTCCTATACAAGATTATATACACCATACCTTCCAAACAACAAGAATTATAACTGAACCATTCAAAACCCTAACTCAAAATTCACCACTACAATCATCAAAATCACTTAGATTAGGCATCACAAAGCAAGAATACAAGTTACTACATAACTCAAACAAGACTAAGGGAAAGGGAGAGAATGGTCAGCCATAATACCTCAATAAAAGGGCTTGCCAGAGATATCCTTCACCTCTCCTTGTGAAATTTAGCTCCCCAAGCTTCCTAAACTCTCAATTTATGAGTTAATCGGTTTAGTTTTCTTGTTTTCTCACTCAATCAAGCTCAACCCAAGATGGAATTGAAGTTCTTTTCTCCCTTTTTCTTCTCTCAATTTTTGGCCACCATAGCTGTAAAATGAAGAGAAAATGAAGTCCAAGAAAGATAAGAAGCTTGGACTTGAATTTGGTCAAAGATGGTTAGATGTTCGCCAAGTGCCACTCCAAGATCTTCCTAAATTTTTTTTCTTTTCCTTGGCTTTCTTAGTCAAGAAATTCGGCCATCACATGCTGATTATGGGCTGATATTTTGGCTCTAATAACAATGAGATTAAGTTAATGAAGTGGTGGTCAAGTGGTGTATTCAATCGGTAGTGAACGACACCCGTCGGTTCGAGCCGATTTTCCTTAAATCACGTATACTTGGGTTTTAACTTATAATTCACTAACTTATTATTATCACTTCTAATCATATACTTAATATTATCTAAAACTCACTCTTAATCACCAAATTTGATCCCCACTCCGTACCAGATAGTCACACCACGGATAGGTGTAAAATCTTAATTCGTGCTAACTTGAAAAAGAAAGGGAAAACCCTTAATTCTATGTTCATTTGCACTTATTGTGAGGTGATTGAGTAGTAAGGCTAGTCTAAAGTAATAAAGTTCAAATCAAAGGGGATTTTAAGAAAAATATAGGGAATTTTACAAGTCCTCACATGATGTCTTCCTCCTAGATGAAACTAATCTCCAAAGTGTTTAGGAGTTGGGTGAAGATTTAGAAGTGAAATGGTGCAAGATTTGGAGCAAGTGAAGAGAGCTTTTCTTCCTTTACTTTCTTTCTTTCTTGGCCGGCTGAAAGAGTGAAGTGAGTGACAAGAATTGTGGGAAGACGATTTCTTGGTCTCCAATTTTGGAAGAATTGTGTTGAACAAGCTAAGTTAAAGATGTGCAAAAGTCAACTTTGAATAATGCGCGCACAAGTTTCGTATCGCCGTTTTCTCTCAGATTTGTTTCACTTGTACACTAATCCTCTAAGGTACTTCCTTTAATATGGTAATTATTTACCCTTACTAGTCTACTATTAATTCTTCAAATCTCCAATTAGTTATACCGGCGTGACTTTCGGAAAATTATAGACGCGTGCGCGGTAAAAGTTTACTTTAAACTCACTCACATCTAATCCCCCAATTAACTTTTCTTAGTCTACTATTGATCATTCTTAATTCTCCAAGACTAATGTACTCTCGGATCGAATATAGTCTCGAAAAATGTGTACTTATTATTTCTCGCTAAACGAGTCGTAGGAAAATTAAATTTGCTAACGAAACGTTTTAAAATTATAAAAGGGACATTTTTGCATTCTAATGGATTTAAAACGGATGAAATAAATTATTGGGGTAAACGGGTGAATAAAGAATTAAATAAGCCAGTAAAATAATATATAAATAAGAAAAAAAATTCGGGCCCTCACAAAAACAAGTTTGACAAGTGCAAGAAAGTTGGGCAAAAGAAAATTTTCATCCAAATTCAAAGTTTTCTTTGCGGGTAAAATAGTTGCACCCCCGCAGTGTCGAGAAAACGGCCATATCTCTCTGTGGGAAGGTCAAAATCAGGTGCGTTAGCGGCGTTGGAAACTAGACTCACAGGGCTTTCCAACAGTACCAAAATCAAACTCTAGTTCGTCTCCTATCAATACCAGTGATCCAGGGAAATCGGCTGATTTTCCAATTCTGATAAGCCCTAAAACCCTAGCAAAGTTACACTAGTTCTTGTTGCTAACTTCACTTGTTTTGGTTCAAATTCATCCAAATCAATCTCCTAGGTTTCATATACAGGGGAGCAAGTTAACTAGTACCATTGGAGCTCAAAATGCAACTCACATAATTGATTAAAAGAGCCAAAACAATCTAGTCAACCAAAGGAATCAAAATTGTCCAGTACTTGCTCAAAACAACCACTTTTCTTGCTTAATTCCATTTTAACTCACACCAAACCTTAAACCAATGTTTATTCAAGTTCTTAGGCTTAAATAAGGTGCAAATGAACCACAAAATCAACGAGAAACCTCTCCTACAAAATCGGTCAGCCAAGAGCAACCAAAACAGTCCACCAAATATAGATAACGTTATGTAACTCTAGAGAATGAACATTTCCGAACCAAATATAATGCATGAACATGATTAAACAGTTTTATATACATACGTTAGTAATTTACAAATCAAAAGGGAAATATTTGGGTCAAGGTACATTTAGGGTTTTCCAACTCCCGAGGAGCTATACAAAAGAGTATTTATACTAGCTCAATTCATTCTTCAAAATGATCATTGGTCCAAAAGATGGTTCCCTGTAAGGAAAACAAAGGTAACGGGGTGAGCTTTCGCCCAATGAGATACCATCACTCAAGCATTCAAGGATCACCAAAATACCACGCTACTTATGTCAAATACATTAATGAAATAAGCAGGAACAACCATCATACATCATTTAGAGAGTAAAAGGATACGGATGGCTCTCAAGAGCCCTCTTCCTCTTTTGCCGTACTTGAACTCACCCCGTTAACTCTCCGTCAATGCTTAAGAGTAACCATTATCGTAAACCCCACTTTACTCCGATTTCCATCCACCACACATACCCCTTACCGGGCCCGAACACCAATCAGAACAGAAATGGTAATACTCGAGTATACCGGAATCAAGAGTCTCATACCCAAAGATCCCCAAAACAGTCCCCGTGGCTTGTCAATTTCCCTCAACCAAGCCCTTGCTGGCTCGAGTCAATTGACTACCAGTGAGGTTGAGCTCAGAGTTAACAGTAAACGTCATTGGATACATGTCCAAACAACACCAAATCAAATACAATCAAGAGAATTTCAAGTGATATAGTAAACGGTCAACTAAGCCATAGAGTACGGGAGTGGTAAAGTACACCCTCGTCTCATCTAGTATAAACAGTAATCACAAGTAGTCCAATCACAGATTTCAAGTACAATAAAGCCACGGAATAACAATCATGTGAGTAGTACACTCACCCAGTCAAACAAAGCAATTTCACAAGTTTTCGCTCGACGTAAGCCTTGGATCACCGGCATACCCTATAACAATCAAGAAAGCAAAATTGAGACTCGGACACGAGTCAAATACCTCTTAAATGAACTATTAAGGCAAGACCAAAAATAGCTTGGAACTGGAAAATACATAACATTTAGGGCTAAAAGTAAAAACAAACCCCAAAATCTTTCATTTCTGTCCAACCTCAACCTAAACTCACAAGAATCCAATATCCTCAACATTTGGGCAGCATTTCCCCTTAAACTTCATACTTTTTGTGACAGCCCCACTTTCCCCTAAGGCGAACCAAAGAGGTTAGCGGACTGCCTGCCCAACTTTCGCCAGGACTAACGAGCCGTTACACGCGATCTAAAACGTTTCGGGAAAATAAAAGCGCGCTCGGACAAGCCACAAGTACCAAAAAAAAATGAAAAAATGAAAGCGACATGAATAGTGCCTGCCACAGCAAAATCCGACCGAAATCTGGCCGGATTACCGGCCGGATACTGGCCAGTGAGCAAAGGCCGGAACCAAAAATTCTCAAGGCAATCCGGCCGACAATCCGGCCAGATTCTGGCAGGATTCCTGGCCGGATTCAACCCAGTCCATTCCCGCCAAAAATTTTCTTTTGTCGTTTGAAAACCAAACCTGTCCGCAAACCAACCAAACATCAAAAATACATATACAACGTGACATTTAGCATTTACAAGCCACAATGGCATACAAAAGTTGTTCAAAAGTTGATACATGTACGGTTTGCCAAATCAAAAGTACATTTAGGGTTTAATCAAAGAGCTATACAAAAGATATATCCATCTAGCTCAATTCGGCAACCAACTATCAAATCCAATCCAAAAGTAGTTATTTTCCTGTAAGGAAAACAAAAGGGAATAGAGTGAGCTTACACCCCATGAGATAATACCACTCAAGCAACCAAGTTCATATAAGCATCAAGCTTTTCATTCCAATACATCAAAAGTAAGCAAAGGCACACATCAACAGTGGTGACAAAAGGATACGGGCGGCTCTCAAGAGCCCTTTTCCTCGTTTGCATTCTTGATCGAAACTCATTGACCCTCCGTCAATGTTTAAGAGTAACCAACCGTAGGCTCCACTTTACTTCCATTCCTTCCACCCAACATACCCCTACCGGGCCCGAACTCCAAACAGTAGCAATTTGGTAATACTCGAGTATACCGGAATCAAGAGTCTCACTACTACAAGATTCCATATAACAGTCCCCATGGCTCGTCAATTTTCACGACCAAGCTTTCGCTGGCTCGATCCAATCGACTACCAATGGGGTTGAGCTCAGTCGTATCAGTAATGGCCGTTGGATACTCGTCCAAGCGACACCAAATTCATGAACCAATTCAGTATTTCATGTATCTGTAGACACCAAATTTTTAAATAATTTTTTATTCAATTTTTATTTTTGTTTTTTAGTGATAATTCTTGTCCATTTTTATTTGTTAATTTCATGATTTTGGTTTTAGACTTTTTTTTAGCATTTTTATAGCATTTTTAGATTATTATTATTATCTATTGTTTTATTTTAGTTTTTATTTTTATTTTTGTATTCGTTCTTTCCCTTTTAGCTGTTTATTTTTATTGTTAAGACTTTTAGCATAAAATTTGTCAAAAGAGAAAATTATCCATAAAAAATATGTTTTATTTCTTTTTACTGTTTATTAATTAAAAAAAAGAAAAAGAAGAAAAAGAATGAAAGACCATCAATCAAAATTGATTTTCTTTAGGGCATTTCATTTGTTTTAGTCTTATTTTTATTTGACTTTTACTGCTTTAATTAATTAATTAAGGGAAAAAAAGAGCTCATGCACCCGAGCTACACAGGATCCGTGCCCATTTTTTCATATAACATTTCAAGCAGAAAATGAGAAACGGAAAATTATCAGGAAGGCACCGCAACTCCTTGTTCTTTTTTATTCACCATCGGATGATCCACAAAACTAATGACTTGGCTTCCATCAGAACCCTTTAGAGGAGGGTTTAGTGCCTTTGTTTGTTATAAAAGGAGGAAGCGGAGAGTTTGGAAAAGAGGACCAGAGAGCTAGAAAAGGTGACGGCTGGGGTTTGCGTGAGAGAAAAAGGAAGAAAACAGAGAGGTTTTAGCAGAGAGCTCTAGAGGTTTAGCAGGCGGCGGAAGTCTGAGAGAAAAGAGAGGAGAAGCGACCGGAGATAAAAAAAAAAGGGGGAGAGCAACAAGAAAAGGGGAGGAAGTGACGGCGGAGAGCAGGGAATCTGGAGGTTGAGAAAGCTAGAGAGAAAAGGAGAAAAAAGGTCACGGGCAAAGCTGAAAAACGGGAAAAAGAGAGGGTTTTTACGGCTTAAAAGATCTGGGGAGATCGAACAAAAGGAAACCAAGAAAGAAGGAGCGATTTCATCAGCATTAAGAGTTTCTGCAACAAGCGTTCCTTGGGGTTTTTCGTTTCCAAAAGCAACGTGCTTGTCTTGAGGTAAAAGCAGTTTTTCGTTTCATGTCATCTGTTTTCTTGTTCCTTTCTTGTACATACATCTGGTAGTTCACCTTTCTGTGATTTCTGATGTTTTGAGATGTAAAGGCTTTAGAGTAAGTGGATATTTGATGATTAGATGGTATGGTTAAAAGGCAGTAACTTTCGATGAATCTAGCTTCAGTTTGCTACAAGCTTCTTCTTTTTTTTGCATTTCTGTGATTAGCAACACGGTCAGATCTTCTGAAAAATGGGAAATGTTATTCGGGTAATATGAATATAGATGGGCCAAATCATTACAGTGGGGTTCGTCTGAGTTTTCCACATGAGTGGACTTCGGCTGAATGAAATTGCAGCAAAAGGTTTTTGTGTGAGTGTAGATGTCGAGTGGCTGTATTTTGCTTGCTTGAAATTAGAGAATGACGTTTGGGTTCAGATGTTAGTTGTAGCGAAGAGAAACTTGCTTGCATTATTCTTTCCTTTTGCTGCACTTTTCTTGCTCATCTTATGAGATGATAGTTCTGGGTTTATAGCACCAATTTGACATTAAATGTACCATGATGGAATCTTGATGCTTGAACTCCATAATCTTGCTGCTTGGTTTGAAAACCTGATATTTCTTGGATTTTGTTACCTGGTTCCGTTATGAATTCCATAGCAGCGAATTTGCAGCAGGAAACTGTGTTTGAATATAACTTGGAGTGAACCTTGAATGGGTTATTAGTTTGCATGGTTCAATCTAGTGTTTTATGATGGCCTTTTGAAATCTAATGTAATCTTGTGGGTTCGCTAATAAGTTATAAAAATCACAGAGAAACGACAAGAATTTTTGCTGCACTCTTGCTTTGCCATTGTAAAAGCTTTCGCTGCATTCTGTTTTGCTTTTTCTTTCTTTTCCTGGCGTTCTTTTTTTTCCAGATTTTCTGCCCCGATCCCGTAATAAAGGTTTAGTATTTGGCTTGGTTGACGATTGAGGGGGGATGGTGTCATGTGTTTTGTTGATTCCAAATTAATGTTTTGTTGGTAATGTTTCGGTTGGTAACGAAGCACAGCAGGTTGCAGAGAGTAGCAATGAAAAGTGTAGAAAATTCCCAGCTTTGATTTTTTTTTTATTCAGGATCCTTTGACATGTATAGATTAAAAGCTAGGTTCTCTTTGGACTGTTTTGAAGTTTATGTGATGTTAGTTGCTGGGTTTCATCTGAATTTTTTTGCATAAAATGTCCGTGTGAGGGAGAAAGCTGCAAATTTGTAGCGTAGAAGCATGAAGTATCAGGGAAGCTCCTGCTGCATCTTTCTTTGTTTTTCTTCTTTCTTTTTTTTTTCTTATCTCCTTCCTTTACTGTCAGTCAATTAGATTTGCTGTTTTAATCCTGCAACAAGATATAGTATTTGGTTTAATTCATGAGTGAGACTTGCAATGTTTGTTTTTGACCCAAGCCAAAAAAAATCTGATATTCGGTCAGCTTGTCTGTGTTGATGAAATGATAAGAAAGTTGCAGCAGTTTTTGTTTCTTCACATGTTTTGCATGTTATTTCCAGAATTTTACATGAGATCTTTCTAAGATTTACTGCCTGGTTGGATAATGGGGAGTATGTAGCTTGTGTCTAGTTTAAAGCTATGTGTTTGGGTTTGAAATCTGAATTTGAAAGCAAGCTACGTTCAGATTTTGTTTTGGCTGCTGAAAGCTTAAGAGCAAAGTGTTGCAGAAGCTTGTTTTTCCCTCGTGGATTGCATGGGTTGCATGAAAAGTTTCCAAAAATTGCACTTTGACCCCTCAAGGCTCCTCTCGCTTCACAAAGGCCCAATCACGCTCTAATTTCTTGCAAATGGGTCCTAAAGTAATTGCAATCTGAACCATCACCTGACCCTTTCATTACTTAGGGACCTTTTAAGTCCCCAAAACCCTTTAATTGGATTTGAAGGATTGGTCAATGTTTGCTTTTGGATCCTTAGTAGTTTTTCTATTTTAGAAATCTGACCAATAATTTACCTTCTTTGTAATTATGCATTATTTGATTACATTTAAGTTTCAATTTAGGAGAGATTTGGTGATTTGTTGTTTATATTTTACCATTTAATTGGTGCCTTGACCTTTTTATTGTTTTGAAGCTAATATTTCCGTCATTTGATTACCATTGCAAGGGAGGTAACCTCTATCCCTTATTTCTCACTTTATTTGACTCTACGTGCCCTATGTGACTTTACGTGTTTAATGGCATGCCTCTTGAATGTTTTGTTTATTTATTTATTTATTTCATTTATTTATTTGCTTTATTAGCTTAGTTTTGGTATATTTATTTTAGTACAATTTTGATTATTTAGAAGGCATTTAAATGCCAAATTTGTAATAGTTAGGTATTTATTTTAATTATTTATTCTCACTTCCCCCCCATTAGATTGTAGTAGGGCCTTCCCCTAATGTAATAGATAGGGATTTATTCGTTTTATCTTTGCTGTGTGTGATTTGCATGCCTATGTGCTATGTGTTACCGCTTTCTTAGGACGTGCATCTAGATATCATGCCTATGTGCTATGTATCTTATGTGATTTATGTGTTTATTTGCTTTATTTTGCTTTATCTGATTTTCTTAGACTGTAATAAATGCATGTCATCACACTAGTCCAATGCTAGCTGTGATTCCTTTCCCGTCACCACACTAGTCCAATGCTAGTTGTGGCTCTTTGTTCCGATTTCCCACTAGTCCAATGCTAGTGAGGATTCATAGACATGGGCTAGTCCAATGCTAGACCCTTAGGGACCTCCCTCGTTAGATCATGTTTGTATGATTACACTACACTTCATGCATATTTTTTCATTTTTTTAGGATCTTTATCATTTTCACATAATATTTCCCCTAATAACATATCCCTTACCCCTATGTATATATAACATTTAGATTTGCATCTCATTTAGGAAATTAGGGGGTAGATTAGTGCATTTTGCCTGATTAGACTAGAGATAATCCCTTGGATATGGGATATGGACGAGTTTGGCTTTTCTAGCCTTAGCACGCTCGTATTCCCTCTATTAAAGGGAAAATTGAGCCACGAACATTAGTCCCCCGTACTCGATGTGACGCCCTGAAAAGTATGAGTGTGAGAACCCGAAAATTTTCTAATTTTCTAGGGTTTATTTTTTTAATCGCCCGCCTTTTCTACATTTTCTTTATTAGAAAAATTCCCCAGATAAAGTTTATGAGCAAAGATAGTTTTAAAATGATTTTTCTAGTATCAGTTAGTTTTTGAGAAATTAAAAGCGTATTTTGGACGTGGGACCCGCTAGTGCGGGTAAATGCATTATATTTTTGACAACTTGTTGGAATTTTGTATTAAGTGATATTATTTTACAAAGTGTTAAGATATTTGTATTGGAGAGACAAAAAGATAAGTTTTGAACCTAAGGGTGACAAGTGTCACCTTCCTATTCAACCTTGACTTTGACCATTATTTCTTACCTTTACTAATACTCAATTTTGACCCAAAAATCACCTAAATTTCTGCAAGCTTGGCCGAACCCTTTGGTTCGCCTTAGGGGGAGGTGGGGTCGTGACAGTTGGTAACAGAGCTTAGGCTTTAGATTCTTGTAGTGTATCCTAGGCTTGAAGTTTAGGATGCCGGACTGTGGGTTTGGTCTGAAATACCAAAGATTCTTGCGGGATATCTCGACTTGATTGGTACAAGATGGAATATCGAGGACGACATTCTTTTAAGGAGGGGAGTTTGTGACGCCCCGAAAAGTATGAGTGTGAGAACCCGAAAATTTTCTAATTTTCTAGGGTTTATTTTTTTAATCGCCCGCCTTTTCTACATTTTCTTTATTAGAAAAATTTCCCAGATAAAGTTTATGAGCAAAGATAGTTTTAAAATGATTTTTCTAGTATCAGTTAGTTTTTGAGAAATTAAAAGCGTATTTTGGACGTGGGACCCGCTAGTGCGGTAAATGCATTATATTTTTGACAACTTGTTGGAATTTTGTATTAAGTGATATTATTTTACAAAGTGTTAAGATATTTGTATTAGAGAGACAAAAAGATAAGTTTTGAACCTAAGGGTGACAAGTGTCACCTTCCTATTCAACCTTGACTTTGACCATTATTTCTTACCTTTACTAATACTCAATTTTGACTCAAAAATCACCTAAATTTCTGCAAGCTTGGCCGAACCTCTTGGAGCAAAAATACAAGAAGAAAGCCTTCAACTCCAACTCCATTTCTTGCTCAATCTTGTGAATCAACAAAAGTCACTTGTTTAGGAAGATTGAAAGTAGTGGTGGAGTGATTAGAGAAGGCAAAGGACTAAGCCATCAACTTTCTTGATATTTCAAGGTTCATGTCTAGCAATCCTTTCTTTGTTCTTGATTATGCTAAATTAGAGACTTGTGATGGCTAAAGAGATGGTTTTATGGATTATATCTTGATTTTGGTTGAATTGGTGAAGTTTTATAATTATTGGGGATTTTTCTGTTTTCATATGGATATGATTATGGGGTCATGTATGATGATTGGAAATGATGTTTAATGATTCTAGAAGGTGGAAAAAGTGGAAGATTGCAAGTAATTTCTGTTTTGGAAGAAATCTGGAAAATTATGGTTCTTGGTTCTTCATTCTGTCCGAAATTTTAGGTCATAGATAGAGGCTGATTTGACCTTGGCTTAAAACATGAAAGTTGTAGGGAATGACACTTTAGAGGTGCCTACAAAATTTCAGGTCAATCGGAGTTGTGTAGAGTGATAAAAGTCGAAATTACTATTGCTGTTCTGGTTTACCCGAAATTGGGATTTGCGACAGTAATTGGTTATTTTGGCTGGAATTGCTTCTGAATTGGTTGTTGAGGTCTTCTGATGAAATGTATCCCTGTTTCTTAGCTTTCATTTGGTTTTGGAATTTCTGGATTTGGACTTGGAGAGCCTGAGTTATGATGTTTCCGCTAGAATGCGTTCTGTGAATCTGTTTTTGTGATTCTGGTGTAGTTTCTTGCATTTTTGACCTGGTTACACTCGAAACTGGGTTGAGTGACCTTATACAATATTGTAGCCCTATCTCTTAGCTTCGAAACGGTGTATCTTGCACCTTCATCCGACAATCGTGGTGCCTTTGGTGCCATTACCGCAAAATGATGTCAAAACCTGTTTTTCTGGTTTTGAGCTTAACTTTCATTTCCGGACTTTTCCCTAGTTTGACTTGTACTAGTACTACTTGGAGCTTGCTGAATGGCTATTGGATGAACTTGTTGTTGTGTGTGCACCTTTGGGTTGGAATGAGGAAATAATGAAGCCATGATGGCTGGAAAAGTTAGCAAATTTAGTGGAAGTGCTGTCCGAGCTTTGAAGGGACTTGTTTGCATTGAGTTTGTGATCTAAGACTTGGATTTGAGCAAGGCAATGTTATATGATGGATAGTTTCGGAGCCGTGGAGGTGAGTGACCTCAAACTATTTCTAAAGTTATTTATGAACCATTTCCTGCATTATTTACTCGATTGCATCTCATGCGTGCTTGCATGTGAATTCATGATATGATTTTGGCTTCAATGAGTTCTGGGAAAGTCTTGTGCTGGACACCAACGTCTCCACCCTGTTTATGGTTCATGTTCATGTTTATCTGGAGCTCAAAAAGGGGCTCCCTCTCAATGTTAAGGTTAAATGATCTATTTGAGCGTTGGGTGTTCAAGTGCAATGATTTCACTGGCTCACGAGAGCAATAAACGTACATTTGATCTTGGAATCATGACATCATTGAAATGCATTATTGTGAAATATATTTGATTACTGATTTTACTGGTTACTCACTGAGCTTCTAGCTCACCCCAAAAATATTTTATTCCCCTCCACAGGGCTCGTGGCGAAGGAAGGCTTGTTGTGCTTATTCACATGTCTGGATGGCCTATATCTTGTACAGTTTGGATTTGGAATCATTTTATGTATAGTTGGAAATTGTTTCCGCTTCGCTTATGACATGTAATTCTTGGAGAATTTGATGATTATTGGAGACTTGGATGTATATTTGTGGACCATGTGATGTATATTTGAGGTTTATTCTTGTAATTCGTTTGAGGACTTTAGTGAACGACTGAGTCCCGGCGAGAGTTGGGCAGACGGCCCGCCGAACCCTTTGGTTCGCCTTAGGGGGAGGTGGGGCTGTCACACTCGACATGATGCACTCCTTAAGACATGTATATTTGTATAATTATTTTATTCCTTTTTCTTTCTTAGAGTCTCATATTTTTGCATTGTTCGTGACCTCTCCAAAGAGTCATTATGGGGCGTCACAATTAATGTGATTGGCACCATTCAAGCTTTGAAGAGAAATTTTGCCCCCCCGATGCCCCCCTAGATTTAGGGTTTGCATTCATATAGTACATTCAAAATGTGATAAATCTTTAGGTTAAAATAAGAAAATCTTTGACTAAATCACGCAACTAGTCTTGGCTTGGTCGAAAGGGCGCCTCGGATTTTTATCCTTGCCTTCCCTTTCTTCAAATGTGACTCCCGAACCTTTTTTTTTTTTTTTTATTTGCATAGACTTGGAGTCGTTTAAAAAAGGTTTTTCCTATTTTTTCTTTAAAAATTAATTTTAGGTGACTTGGTACACCTTAACTCATTACCAAGTGGCGACTCCGATTTTATTTTCAAAAACCCTTTGTAAACTATAATTTGGGCCCAAATCGTCGCACTTTCAAACCCCATTTAGGCCCATTTTCCTTTTAAATCAAAAATCATATTTTTAATAAAAAATTTACTTTTAAACCATTCATTTTATTTTCTTAAAAAAATGGGGCGCGACAGTATTATTCAATCATTATAGTAAAACAGTAGACAGTCATATGAGATACCAAATGGGTGAGGGCGATCAAGTACACCCTCACTTAATTAAGTTCAACGAAGCAAGTAAGCCTTCAAGGCATCAAGTTCACATATACCAAAGCCACATTGTAAACAACAAGTGAGTGGTACACTCACCAATCAAGCAAATGATATTTCATGCACTTCCGCCTAAGAGTGTCTTGCACCACCGTCACGTCCTAAAACATTCAAATAAGCATAATAAGACTCAATTACAAGTCATAACCAATGCCAAATACCACTAAAATAAGGTTCCACTAGAATGTATAAACACTAGAGTAAACCAGGAAAATCCGGAAATGGAATAAGCTCTAACCCAAAAAAAAAACAGTTTTTGACATCATTTTGCGGTTTTGGCACCATTGGTACTACGATTATCGGATGGAGGTGCAAGATACACCGTTTCGAAGATAAGAGATAGGGCTACAATGTTGAAGAAGGTTACTCTGCCCATTTGTGAGTGTAACTAGGTCAAAAATTCAAGATACTAAACCAGAACCGCAAAAACAGGTTCACAAACCGCATTCTGGTTCAAACATCATAAGTCAGGTTACCTAAGTCCAAATCAAGTGATTCCAAAGCCATCCGAAAGCTAAGATACAAGGCTACAATTCATCAGAAGACCTTAACAACCAAATCAGAAGCATTCCCAACCAAATTAACCAATTACAGACGCAATTCTCAAGTTCGGGTGAAACCAGGGCAGCAGGGGTATTTCAGTCTTTTCTTAAGTTACATTGCTCCGATTGACCTGAAATTTTGTAGACCTCTCTAAAATATCATTCCATACAACTTTCATGTTTTAACCCAAGGACAATTCGGCCTCTAACTATGAGGTACAGTGCCGGGCATAATGTAAGAACATGAAACCCTAGCTTTCCAAAATTTCTTCCAAAACAGAAATTTCCTGCAATTAACCACTTTTTCCACCTTCTAGCTTCCTTAACAATCATTTCCAATCATCATACATGACCCCATAATAATGATCATATGAAAACAGAAAAATCACCAATAATTATAAAACTTCACCAATTCAACCAAAATCAAGATATAATCCATAAAATTACATCTTAAACTACCACAAATCTTGAATCAAACATCATTAGATGGAGGAGAGGGGTCCTTCACTACTCACCTTAGTAATACAAGAGAGAGAGCAACTAATCACCTTAGCCTTCCAAACAACTCCACTAAATACCTCACAATCACTCACTTAAGGTTTTCTATGGAACAAAAGCAAGATTAAGTGGTTGATTTGAGCAAGATTGAAGCAAAACCTTGAAGAGTTCTCTTTCTTTCTTTCTTGGAGAGGGCCGGCTATGAGCTTGCAAATTTGGAGTGAATTTTGGTCAATTTTTTGAGTTATTTTAGTAAAAGGGTAAAGTATGAATAGTAGTCAAACTTAAGAATTAATCTTATGGTGACACTTGTCACTATAATTAATGCATCTCTATCTCTTTGTTTCCTCTCACACCAATCCAAATAGCAACCTCTAATTATCTCTTAGCACCCGATAATTTAAACCCAGTGTCCAAAACTTAACCTAGTTGGTCGAATTTTTCCGAACTTTTCGCCTTAGTGGGTCCCACGTCCGGTATACGCTCTTAATTTCTTAAAACCTAACTAATACTAGAAAACTCACCTAAAAATTATATTTACTCATAAACATTATCTAGAAACTTTTTGAATAAAGAAAATGCAGAAAACATGCCAGTAACCCGAATAAAACCTAGAAACTGGGAAAAATTACGGGTTCTCACACTCTCTCCCCCTTAAAATAATTTTGCCCTCGAAATTTCTCACCTTAACTCACGAAAAGTTCAGGGTATTTCTTTCGCATTTCTTCTTCCACTTCCCAGGTAGCTTCCTCTACCCCATGGTTTCTCCACAGTATCTTAACCAACGGAATCTGTTTGTTTCTTAGCTCTTTGACTTTCCGATCAAGCAGTTGGACAGGTTTCTCTTCGTAAGCAAGCGATTCGTCTACGTCGATCTCCTCTGGTTGTAAGATATGGGATGGGTCGAGATAGTACTTCTTGAGCATCGAGACGTGGAAGACGTCGTGAATTCTAGAGAGACTGGATGGCAGTTCTAACCGATACGCTACCGTACCTATTCTTTGGAGAATCTTGTAGGATCCAACGAACCTCGGTTAGAGTTTCTTTCCTTTGCCTGCTGTGCACTTCGTAAGGGTGTGATCTTGAGAAACACATGGTCTCCAACTTCGAATTCCAAGTCTTTTCTTCGATTATCTGCGTAGCTCTTTTGTCGGCTTTGAGCTGTTTGGAGTCGTTGCCGTATCAACTTGACCTTTTCTCGAGCCTCTTCCATCCATGGAATAGTGGTTGGATCTAATGCCTTTCTCTTGCCAACTTCGTCCCAGTAGATCGGTGATCGGCATTTTCGTCCATATAGTGCCTCGTATGGGGCCATTTGAATCGACGAATGGTAACTGTTGTTGTACGGAAACTCTACTAAGGTCATGTGTTGACCCCAGTTGCCTCCAAAATCCAGAATGCAAGTGCGTAGCATGTCCTCGAGAGTTTGGATGGTTCGCTCCGATTGTCCATCTGTCTGAGGGTGATAGGTCGTGCTCAAGTTGAGTTTCGTCCCTAGCGTTTCCTGGAATTTCTGTCAAAACCTAGTTACGAAACGTGGATCTCGATCGGAGACGATACTGACTGGAACACCGTGTAGCCTTACGATCTCGTCCATGTACAGCTGGGCCAACTTGTCCATGGAATACTTCATGTTTACCGGCAGGAAGTGCGCCGATTTGGTTAACCGGTCGACAATTACCCAAACGGCATCGTGTCCTCGTTGCGTTCGTGGTAAACCCGAAACAAAGTCCATTGTGATGTTCTCCCACTTCCATTCGGGTATCTCAAGGGGTTGTAACAAGCCCGATGGTTTTTGATGCTCTGCTTTAACCTGTTGGCAAACGAGACATTTTTGCACGTACAGAGCGATTTCCTTCTTCATATTATCCCACCAATAGGTTCCTTTCAGGTCCTGATACATCTTACTACTACCCGGATGGATTGTATACTTGGACCGATGGGCTTCCTCTAGAATCTCCGTTTTCAACGCTTCATCTTTCGGCACCACTATTCGGTTTCGGTATTTTAAAATACCCTCAGGACTAAAATTGAAATCAGTGGTTTCTCCTTTTCCCACTTTCTCTCCCCACTTTCGTACCATCAAATCCTCCTTTTGAGCTTCTTTAATCCTCTCCAAGAGGGTGGAGGTTACCTTAATGTTACCAAAAATCACTTTATGGCTCCCAAGGCAGGGTTTCCACTCACACACGGAGTCTAACATATCCCATTCTTTGATCATTAAGCTTGCTACCTGAGCTTTGCGACTTTGGGCATCGGCTACCACGTTCGTTTTTCCCGGATGGTAATTGATTGTATAGTCGTAATCCTCCAGAAATTCCATCCATCGTCGTTGCCTCATGTTCAATTCCTTCTGGGAGAAGAGGTACCTAAGACTTTTATGGTCCGAGTAAACTTCAAAGGTCACCCCATATAAGTAGTGTCTCCATTTTTTCAGCGCGAAAACAGTGGCGTCTAGCTCCAGATCGTGGGTCGGGTAATTTTGCTCGTGAAGTTTGAACTTCCTAGAGGCAAAAGAGATCACATTACGGTTCTGCATTAACACGCAACCCAGGCCTTCTCGTGACGCGTCAGTATACACAGCAAATCCGTCTACTCCGTTTGGTAAGACTAGCACTGGAGCCATGGTCAATCTTTTCTTTAATTCTTGAAAACTCGTCTCACATCGGGCATTCCATAAGAACCGACCATGTTTCTTTGTCAGGTCAGTTAAAGGACCTGCTAATTTGGAGAAGTCTTTAATGAAACGTCGGTAATACCCAGCTAGCCCTAGAAAACTGCGGATCTCTGTGGGGTTTTCTGGCCTCTTCCAATTGGTCACGACCTCTACTTTCGCTGGGTCAACCGAGATGCCTTCGTGGGAGATTAGGTGCCCTAGGAAAGCGATTTTCTCCAGCCAAAACTCGCACTTACTGAACTTGGCGTACAACTGATGCTCCCTTAGGCTCTGCAACACCACTCTCAAATGCTGCTCATGCTCCTCGCGTGTTTTGGAGTAGACCAAAATGTCATAAAAAAAAACAACGACAAATCGGTCTAAATAGGGCTTAAAAACCCTATGCATTAGGTCCATGAAGGCGGCAGGAGCATTGGTTAATCCAAAGGGCATAACTGCGAACTCGTAATGCCCATATCTCGAGTTGAAGGCGGTTTTCGGAATATCCTCTCTCCTAATCATCAATTGGTAGTACCCCTGTCGGAGGTCCAGTTTCGAGAAGACCACTGCTCCTTGCAGCTGGTCGAACAATTCATCAATGTGGGGCAGTGGATACTTATTCTTAACCATGACGTTGTTCAGGCCCCGGTAATCAATACACATCCTCAAACTTCCGTCCTTTTTCTTGACAAACAGGACAGGAGCTCCCCAAGGAGACTCACTCTCTTGAATGAATCCCCGCTCCAGAAGGTCTTGCAATTGCAACTTTAGCTCCTTGAGCTCTGCAGGGGCCATTGGTATGGTGTTTTTGAGATGGGTGAAGTTCCAGGTAGCAGGTCTATCTTGAATTCTATCTCTCTTTCCGGTAAGGCTACTAACTCATCAGGAAATACATCCGGAAATTCCTTTACTATGGCCACGTCCTCCACCTTTAACTTATCCGTAGGGGTGTTAATCAGAAAGGCTAAAAATCCTTGCGCCCCTCTACTTAGCAGTTTTCTAGCCCGAATGCCCGAAATCAAAGCAGATGAGGCTAACCTACCCCTTATATCCAACCTTAAGGTTGCCTCACCAGGGATACGGAATGCTACCACTTTCGTTTTACAATCCAGTTGGGCATTATACTTGGCTAGCCAGTCCATACCCAAAATTACATCATACCCTTTGATGGCCAGACTAATTAAATCCCTAACAATCTCTTCTCTCCTACCCACACTTCACAATCCCTATAAACCATACTAGTAACCAAACGTTGATTCCCCGTAGGTGTACTAACTTCTAGTCGTATGGTAAACTAGCAGGTTTTATATCGATGCCACACATGAAATCAGGGTTAACAAAGGAATGAGTACCAGGATCAATTAAAACTTTGGCAAAACGGTGGAAAATAGGGATCGTACCTTCTACGACCTCTGAGGAATCTGGGACCTGTTGGGGTTCTAACGAATACACTCTAGCTGGCACCTTAGGTTTGGACCCATCTCCCTTAGCTGGTCCAGCATTGGTCCTCGACGGTGGTTGACTCCCCTTTCCGTCTTGTTTAGACTGGGCAAGTGCCAACTGTGATCTGCGCTTCCACATCGCAGACATTTGCCCCCTTCCTCCAGCAGTTATCTTCCGTGTGGTTTGGCTTCCCACAATGCCCACAGGGACCGCGAGGTGCTGAAGCTGAGCCTCCCTGAAAATTTCCTCTTTGGCCTCGCCCAGCTTGGCCACCCCTAGACGGATCCTCTGCCTACCGACTGTCGTCCACCTCCCATTCCTCGTCCAAACTTGGAGGGGTACTCTTCTCACCCTGTCCTGAACTATTCCCAGGAAAACCCCGCTTCTTTGCCTGGAAGTTCCGGACTTGCAATCTAGCACTCTCTACTCGTTGGCCTTCTCCACGACCTCGCTAAAAGCATTGATTTGAGCCACTGCGAGGTCCTTCTGGATTTCGACATTCAAGCCCTGGATAAAGCGCCTGATCCGCCGTTGCTCGGTCATGATCAGCTCAGGCGCAAATTTGGACAGGCGGGTAAATTGACTCTCGTATTCCGCCACAGATTGAGCCCCTTGACGGAGTCGGATGAACTCATCTTCCTTCCTCTCCTGAACTAGAGAGGGAAGAATTTCGCGTTGAATTCCCTTATGAAATTCACCCAAGTCCTGGGCGTTTGTTCCCTTCCCATTTTTGCCGTATTACGTTCCACCAGGAACGGGCCGCCCCTTCCAGCTGGAAAACGGCAAAAGTCACCTGCCGTTCTTCGGTGTAATGCAAGCCGTAAAAATATCGACATCTTCTCGAGCACCTTTCGGCGACATCCGGATCGGGCCCCCCAAATGAACTTGGGTGGAGCAAACTTTTGAAATCGTTCCAGAGCTCTGTCTTCGCTCTTGACGTGATTGCCAGGATTAGGATTTGGGTTTTGGCCTTGTTGCTGCACCACTTGTGCCAGCAAGTTGGTCATTTGCTGCATAGCGGCAGCTATTTGCACGTTGGGGTCAAGATTAGGTCCAGCTGAGGTTTTCCCAGTACCCCTGTCCGGATGATGGGTTGTCTAATTTCCGTGTTCCTTCCATGAACTCTACTTGCTCTAGGCAAATGTACTAATCCAATATAAGAACAATGCATGTAAATAAAACCCAAAAGCTTGTACAAACATATATATACATTCCAAACAAGGCAAACAACACATATATCAACAACCAGCCAAGTCAAGTACAAACATGGACAATCCACGAGGGAAAGGCACCATCAAAAGAAATATACACGTAGCTAACCAAACGTACAAAACAATTAGCTAAGGCTCTTCTCCCTATCCGCCCTATATACAGAAAACAAAACTATCCCAAAAACCCTAGGAGTCGCGACCTAGTCCGACGACGAGCTAGAAGACCCACCCGGCGGGGTGGATCCAACCCCAGCCTCGGGCCCCGCACACGAATCCTCGTCACTCACGCCCTCGACCACGTCGGCGCAGAGGTTCAGGATCGATGCGGCTCGAACCTTAACCTTTCGAGCTCGCGCTCACGTGTCTCCCTAAGCTGAGTGCAGAGGTCATCAACCCTATCCTCTACCTCAAGCACGTCGTACTCCAGCCCCTTAATACGCTCAGCCTGTTTCTCATTGGGCGCCCTAAGCTGGGTCACCTCGGTCTCTCAAGTCTAGCATTATCCGCGGCCAACTCCTTACGCTCCTCAGCACACGGCCCACACTAAGGGTTAGGATAGGCGTACTTGTCGTCGACAATCGCAACGTCGGAGGCGGTTAGCGGGCTCCAACGTACAATGCCCCTCTAGGCCGACTAGTACGCAATCACCGACACCCCACGGGGGCTCTCCAGCTCTACTAGCTCACATACTGTCCATCCTCACAAAAGAAGAAATTAGTATAATACGCTTAAAGGACGTAACCAAAATAATCCTCAAATCAAGCATTTCTAATACACCCAGGGCAATTCAAACCTAGGCTCTGAGGCTGTGACAGCCCCACTTTCCCCTAAGGCGAACCGAAGAGGTTAGCGGACTGCCTGCCCAGCTCTCGCCAGGACTAACGAGCCGTTACACGCGATCTAAAACGTTTCGGGAAAATAAAAGCGCGCTCGGACAAGCCACAAGTACCAAAAAAAAAACGAAAAAATGAAAGCGACATGAATAGTGCTTGCCACAGCAGAATCCGGCCGAAATCTGGCCGGATTACCGGCCGGATTCCTGGCCGGATACTGGCCAGTGAGCAAAGGCCGGATTACCAAAAATTCTCAAGGCAATCCGGCCGACAATCCGGCCAGATTCTGGCCGGATTCAACCCAGTCCATTCCCGCCAAAAATTTTGTTTTGTCGTTTAAAAACCAAACCTGTCCGCTAGCCAACCAAACATCAAAAATACATATTTTCCTTGTGGAGCAGTAGTTTCTCGTGGATACCTCCTTGGACAGTCATGAACTTTATGGTTGGTACTCCCACACCCCATACACTTTCGTCCCTTTAGCCAACAGTTTTCTTCAATGTGATTCGTCCTTCCACAATATCCACAAGTCGGACGAGGTGTTGTGACCTGACTGGCTTGCGAGGTTTTCTTTGATCGTGTCTGTTCTACTGAAGTCCCTCGCGACATAGTTCCTTTTGGTTCCTTTATCATGAGTGGTGCAGGAAATAACAGTCCTACTCCATCCACTTCTTTTCTAACTTTGGGTGGTGGTCCATTTCCTCCTAGTGTACTATCAGATGCATCTCTTTTCCTTGCTTGAAGAGCTCTCAGTTGAGATTTTGTGCTTTCTACCCTTTGCGCTTTTTCGAGAGCGTCACTAAATGTTTCAACCTGTGCTGCAGCAAGGGCATCTTGGATTTCCAAATCTAATCCTTGGATAAACCTTCTTATTCTCTTCCGTTCAGTAGCCACCAATTCTGGGGCATATGTAGATAACTTTGTAAAGCGTGTTTCATACTCAGCTACGCTCAAAGTTCCTTGACGAAGTTTTATAAAATCATCTTCTCTCTTTTCTTGGACAAGTGGAGGAAGAAATTTCTCATTAAATTCACGTACAAAGTTTATCCAAGTCCTTAGGGTTTGATCTCTTTGCCACTTGTTTCTTATAACATTCCACCAGGCTCGGGCTGCTCCTTCAAGTTGAAATACAGCAAAGGTGACTTGTCTCTCCTCTGTGTAATCCAAGGCATCGAATATATTTCTTATATTCTCTAACCAATTCTCAGCCACCTCTGGATCAGGTCCTCCAGCAAACTTGGGCGGGGAAAATTTTTGAAACCGCTCTAAAGCTCGATCCTCCCCTATCTCTTGATTTCCACGTTGGTTTCCTTGTCCAACACCTTGACCTTGTTGAGCTACCAAGAGCTCCAGGATATCCGTCATGCGAGTTAAAACTTGTCCCATTTGGTCATTTCCTCTCCCAGCACTTAGCTCAACGTTTTGATCAATATCGGACCCATTAGCTACTCTTTCATTTCGGGGTTGTCTAGGTTGACGTCCCTTTCGTTGTCCTCTAGTTTCCATGTTCACAACTAATCTATACGCACATGCATAACCCTCACACTTAGTTAAAATTGAACTATACTCATATACCAGTAGCAAGATTTAAAAAGGATGAAGTCACTTACACAAATAACATTATCACCATGCAAGTAAACACAAACTAGAGTTCATTAAATTATAAAACAAGTTATGGCCAAGTAAAGTTCATACTAAGTCAAAGTCAATAACAAAAATAAACAAGTGATTATCACAAGTACATTCATTTCCAAGGCGCAAACTCTTAAGTTCTGCTCCCATCGTCTCACTATGAAAGATCACAAGTAGAGATCCACTAGATTAATTGGAACTAGACGATTCTCGTTCCCTAACATGCTCGATTTCAATCCAAACACAGGGATCTTTTGGGTTGCGATCTCTTCCATCTTCCACTCTTAATTATTGTACCATCTTAACCAAACAATTATTGGTTTCCTGTAACCATTCACATGAAATATCGATTCATTCTTATTCCCCACAAATGGAGATATAAAGTCCCTATGGTTGCCATCAACTCTCAAATACTCGGGTACAAGAATCCAAAATAGGATAATTCACAACTCGAGCTGGCCGGTCCCAAGAGTAAATCACCACATTCGAGATTCCTACCCAACATACATATCAAATTCCCTCCAATTATCAAGATAAAGGTTTTACAACCTACAATATTCATGATTCACAGCTTACATTTCTAGAAGGGCACTTAAGTCTTTACTCAATCACATGGTAAGGACCATAACACCACTTGGCCCTATCTTACTCCTCTGTAGAGACCACGTGAAGTGGCTCTAAATTTCATTGCTACAAGCAATCTTTTAACTTTCAAACCAGTCCCACAGTCCGGCATCCTAAACATTTAAGCCTAGGATACACTACAAAGATCTGAAGCCTAAGCTCTGATACCAACTGTGACGCCCCCACTTCTCCCAAAGGCGAACCAAAGGGTATCCGCGGGACGCCTGCCCAGCTCTCGCCAGGACTCACTACAATCCATCATTCAAGAGCTCGAAATACTTTAATTAACTTCAATACACAATTAAGGTACTTCAAATATCTCACACTTACAACTAAGTAGCTTTCAAGCTTAAATACAACCCAACGGAAAATGGTACAATAGCCATCCGTTATAATATAACTTAAAGTCTTCAAAAGAAAACATTCTAGTACTACTCACGAGTACCCTTGGTCTCGAACCCTGTAAAAGAAAACCACAACGTGGAATGAGCTACACAGCCCAGTGAGGTTCCAAGACACTCTAACGGTTCAAATAAATCAAGTAAGTTGGGCATATCATATGCATGGTTCAAGGTTACACAATGGCATGTTATCATGAGGTGATAATCTTTGTACGGTAATTTGAGACATTTATCATGGTATGAGACATTGGCATGTATAGTTCACGAGTGATTGGAGCTTATTACAGGCATAGCTCAGGATTTCATGTTGGCATTTTAGCACGAAACAATTATTATGATACAAGGTAAACATATACTGTAGGATACGGTGTTCCAGTGGAACTCTGTCGGTCATCTGCACCTTATGACTTCCGGATCCCCTCGGTTTGACTGGCCATCACCTTATCCCTCCAGTGGTAATACTCGAGTATACCGAAACGGTTGTCCAGGGTTCCAACCTACCCGACCGAGCCCAGTCCTGGCTCGAGTAGGTCAGTAACCGAGGCAGGGCCCAAGTTCAGCTTAGAGCTTACAACATGCACAAGTAATCAAGTAATTCGACAAAAGGTAAAATTCATCATTGAGTAGGTCGAGTGAGATAAAGTACACACTCGCCTAACAATGATGGACAACTTCATATAACATGTGATTCATGATAATCAAGTGATCAAGTGGATACTTAGCACGTAAGCACGTAAGCAATACAAGTTGATTTCATGGGAGCATATAATTCACGGATATCGAATAATCATATAGATTAGAAATCATATGAGCAAATAGTCAGGTAATCAGGTAGTCATGTGGGTTGGTAAACGGTTCACGGTTAACGGTTAACTGTTCACGGTTGACGGTTAATTGACAAGCATTGGTCATATGCATAGGCCATCATTGGCCGTTATCCCATTTTTACCACGTGAGAGTCGAGGAGATTCACTCCAACGACGTATGCAACCTTAGCATACCAAGTCATGTTATTCGAGTATTTTCAAGCATGAATTATTCATCTCAAAAGAGAACGAGTGCGATAAAGTACACACTCGACTCCATTTTTCAAAACCAAGTAGACTAAGTAAACAATCTAGCAAGTTAAGCATGTATCGAGTTCATATGGTCATTTGATATGGTTAATGATTTAACCAATTCATGTAGATATACAATGCAAGTATACATTCCTTAAATTGGCATGAGTATGGTAAATACTTAACACATAGCACTTAATAATCATGAAATAAGCGTGTCCTAGACTTATTCAATTACGTATTCCTATATGGAACACTCACCTAGTCAAAACAAGCGAGTAGTTTTCAAACAAGCGTTTTAGGTGTCCGCTCCGAGTTCCCCTTGGAGATTCCCTCGAGTGCCTGAGTAAACAACCATTAACTATTATACACTATCACTTAGAACTCCTACTTATCAAAGAAGGTTGCACAATCTAAAGGGAATTCATGAATTGGGCCTTAATTATTAATAATCGAGGCTCAAGAGTAAAGTTTTAAAGTCTAAAGAAAGAGACTAACATTTTTCATGAAATCGAGTTAAAAATGTTCAATCGGTATCGAGAAAAGAAGGCAAGTTTCCAAAATCTCATTTCTAAGAAATTGTCAAATTTTAGCTTTGGGTGTCAATTCTAGAAAAATCGTATCTTGCACTACGTAGGTCCAAAATTGGAAAGCTTGATACCATTGGAAACTACATTCCGAGTACTACAAGTTTCTAGAAGAAACTTTCCCATGATTCCAAATGGAAGGTATTCAAAAGTTGGATCAAAGTTACAGCTGTAGAATACTAAGACAGTTTCAAGGTTGGTTTTTGGCCAATTTTGGAAATTCAGTAAAATTCACTTGTTTTGAACTAACCTTTGAAATTTGGAAATCAAATAGTGTTACAATCCAAGAGTATAACAATACAAGCGGATTGAGAAATGGAGTTTCGAGCACCAAGATATAGTAGCCCCAAGTTGAGGAAGATTCAAGACTGAAGAAGAATTTCCAGTTTTGAACCTCCAACACTAGAAATTTAATTCGGTATCGAAACGAACTTGGATTGGTACCAAAATTGGCAGTATTTTACTCCCATATGAAAGGTACCACTCTATCAAATTTCAGGGAAAAATACTTTCGGTAAGGTAGTTAATTAGCCAACCAAGGTTCAAGAAAAATCCTAAGGCAAACTGCCTTTGACTTGCATTTCCCAATTTCCAATCGTCTAACCAAGAAAGTTATCCAACCATGGTTCATTTGTGAAATAAGGGTCTAAGATACACCCATAATATCTTTGGTAAGTGTTTAATATCAAAAACATCAACTAACAAGTTCATTCCAAGATTTGGTTCCAAACCAGTCCCAACATTAGGGTTTTCCAAAACAGAGCAGTCCACTTGTTTCAGTCACAACTCAGTCAATATAGCTCGAAATTGAGCATGGCTTATGCCGTTGGAAAATACATTCATAGTACTAAAACATCACAGAAGAAGTAATTCCCAAATTCGGCACCCATCTGGTTCAAATTCGGGCATCAAGTTGCTGCCTGAACACTTCATTCCAGACGAACAGAGCAACAGGACAGCGAACTTAAAACATTTGGTTCGGCTTGCTCACAAGGAATCAGAACGTGCATTTTATACCAAATTAAAGCTAGGAATGTCTAGTTTCAAACGCCACCGACGGCACATGATTTCGACATCCGAGGACAGAGTTATAGCCAAAATGCCAACGCTGGACAGTGCAATACGGAACAGATTTCCAGATTGCCACTTCTAGGAGAAAAATTCATTTGACCCACCAAACGTTAATGTTTTCCAACGAAAATTTTTACACACATAATATAACATATATACATCAGGTTCATGCCAATAGATCACCAAAAATGGGCCTTCTTATGGCCGAACAAAACAGGGGCATTTTCGGAAATTCTTGCCAAGACCTCTACTTTGAGTTTCCAACAATAACACTCCATAAACTCATCATTATAACCACTAAACTACCATTAAATCCAACATTAATCCTTAAATCAGCAACAACAACCCAAGTGTGGGAATACCAAGAGCCCACTCATTTCATTTTCACCATAAACAAGCTAACTAAGTGCATGCATGAGCTTAATCTTGCTATATAAATTCCAAAAGACAAGAATCCAAGGGTTGATCATTACCTATTCCTTGGGTGTGCAAGATCAGAAATTTCGGCCCTCTTGAAGCTCCAAGAACCCGTGAAGATGCAGCCTTTTGTTAGCTAAATCCAACCTCCAAGCGGTTTGCTAAGTGGTCTCCAAGTTTGGTGTGATTTGGAGGTGATTTGGGGTAGTTTTGGTTGAGATTAGTGTGCAGAATTTTTGTTGCAAATGAGTTAGAGAGAGAGAGGAGCTTGGCCGGCTGTGAGGAGAGAGAAGAGAGAGTGTGATTTTGATCTAAGTTGGCTTCTCAAAGAAGATTAAATGTGTGGTGAAAAATTGTTCCAAAGTCAACTCTTGTAAGGCTCGTTTGGCACGTTTTTAGGCTCGATTTTCTCGCGCGTTTGGTTCACTAGTGCACTAAACCTCTAATGCACTCATGTTAATATAAACATTATTCACTCTTAATTGTCTCCAAACAAGGGTCTAAAGTTCCTGAATTTAAATCGCGCGTGTGAAAACGCGTATCTCCAATTTAAGCGCGATAACGCGAAACTTCCGAGAAATTCTTATAACGATAGTACTAATAACTATCACTTGAGTATTTAAACATTAAAATGCCTAATTTAGGTCCATTGTACATGTCTCCAATATTTCAAACCTATTGTACTCTCAATCGATCAAGATTTCCAAAGACGTGTTCACTATTTTCACTAAACGAGCTTCCGAAAATTAATTTTTGAAACAAGTCATTTTAAAAATATAATGAAACTATATATTCATGTAATTAGGTCTCAAGAGCTTAGAAAATAATATTCGGAGTAAAAGACCAAATAAATAATTAAATAAGCTAGAAATAGGAGATTAAATAAGTAAATTTTGCGAGTCCTCACACTATTTGTCTTTAAAACTGGTTTCCGGTAGCATTGTTAGACTTGTCTTGTAATTGGATGACATTGAGCCTAGTTGAAGGGCTATTGTGTTAACATTGTTTATGTGTGACTTCGGGCTGAATTGAGGAAAATAATGAAGCCATAAATGGCTGGAAAATAGTTAAATACAAAAGGGCATGCCGCCCAAATTTTCACTCGAGGGCTTGGCGGGTGTACTTACGACTTGAGCGAAGATTTGAGGACGAATTGAACTTGATTTGTCTAAGGTATTCGAGTCTTCTTTCGTAGAGGTATATAAGCAAGAATTTGGCCGAAACTCGTACCCTTGAAAAAATGAAAGTAGCGACCAATAGAAATACGTTTTCCTCGTCTTTTCGACTCAAATGGGAATTCCAAAGTTTTAATCGCTTCATTGCTAAAACTAAAAGAGCGAGCATTAGTTTCTAGGACATGATAAGTAATATGAATATTACCCAAATGAGTTTCAATTACTTGATTTTCGTTAAACGAAACGCTTAAGTTTCAAACCTAGTTGATTTCAAGTTCTTAAACGATGTTTTATCGCAGATTTGGACTCCAAACAAGGAGTAATACCTGAGCGTAATCCTAAGAAGTACTAAATCTTTGGTGAGTGCTTCCAAATACCTGATTGAACTTGATACTTGTTTTCAATACTTGACCAATGTGATTACATGATATGTAATTGGTTTGATCGAGCAAGAGTGTACTTAATCGCACTTGCCCTAATGTGATATATTCTTGTTCATTGATTGCAATTGAATTGATATACATGCATACGATTCGTATCTTGTCTGCAATTTCAGAAACCCTGTGGCTAGTTAATCGAGTCGAGCCGGCCAGGGTTTGATCGATTTGATAACGAATCCTGGGTCTTTAGTTTTGTCTAGTGGAGTGTTATCTCCTCGACTAATCGGTATACTCGAGTATTACCACCAGTGTTTATCTTGGAGTTCGGCCCTGGTAAGGGGTTTGATTGGTGGATAGAGATTGGAGTTAAGTGGTGTACTATTGGACTAGTTACTTTACTTGAAAGTTGACGGAGTGTCAACTACTATTTGATCCAGTCACGTGCACAAGTACTACAAGTCCTTCCTTCGCCACGAGCCCTGTGGAGGGGAATAAAATAGTTTTGGGGTGAGCTAGAAGCTCAGCGAGTAACCAGGAAAATCATTAAACAAATATATTTCACAATGTTGCATTTCGATGATTTCGATGATGTCATGATGATTCAGAGATCATATGTCCGTTTAGTGCTCTCGTGAGCCAGTGAAATCATAGCACTTGAACACCCAACGCTCAAATAGATCATTTAACATTAACATTGAGAGGGAGCCCCTTTTTGAGCTCCAGATAAACATGAACATGAACCATAAACAAGGTGGAGATGTTGGTGTCCAGCACAAGACTTTCCCAGAACTCATTGAAGCCAAATCATGTCATGAATCCACATGCAAGCACGCATGATATGCAATCGAGTAAATAATGCAGGAAACGGTTCATAAATAACTTTAGAAATAGTTTGAGGTCACTCACCTCCATGGCTCAGAAATCATCCATCATATAACATTGCCTTGCTCAAATCCAAGCCTTAGATCACAAACCCAACGCAAACAAGTTCCTTCAAAGTTCGGACAGCACTTCCCCTGAATTTGCTAACTTTTCCAGCCATCATGGCTTCATTATTTCCTCATTCCAACCCCAAAGGTACACACACAACAACAAGTTCATCCAATAGCCATTAAGCAAGCTCCAAGTAGTACAAGTACAAGTCAAGCTAGGGAAAAGTCCGGAAATGAAATTTAAGCTCAAAACCAGAAAAACAGGTTTTGACGTCATTTTACGGTATTGGTACCAAAGGCACTACGATTGTCGGATGAAGGTACAAGACCCACATTTTCGAAGCTTAGAGATAGGGCTACAATATTTCAGAAGGTCACTCAACCCAGTTTCGAGTGTAACCAGGTCAAAAATGCAAGATACTATACCAGAATCACAAAAACAGATTCACAGAACGTATTCTAGCGGAAACATCATAACTCAGGCTCTCCAAGTCAAAATCCAGAAATTCCAAAACCATCAGAAAGCTAAGAAACAGGGATACATTTCATAAGAAGACCTCAACAACCAATTCGGAAGCAATTACAGCCAAAACAACCAATTACAGGCGCAATTCTTACATTCGGGTAAAACCAGAACAGCAATAGTAATTTCGACTTTTCTCATTATACACTACTCCGATTGACTTGAAATTTTGTAGGAACCTCTAAAATATCATTACCTACAACCTTCATGTTTTAAGCCAAGGCCAATTCGGCCTCTAACTAGGAGCTAAAAATTCGGTCAGAATGTTCCTTCACAAAACCTAATTTTCTGAAATTTCTTCCAAAACAGAAATTGATTGCAATTATCCACTTTTTCCACCTTATAGCTTCATTACATAACATTTCCAATCATCATACATGACCCCATAATCATATCCATATGAAAACAGAAAAATTCCAAAAAATTATAAAACTTCACCAATTCAACCAAAATCAAGATATAATCCATAATATTGCATCTCATACTACCACTAATCATGATTTAAGCATCAATTAAGGGAGGAGGGTGGTTCTTCACAACTCACCTTAGCAATACAAGAGATAGAGCAACTAGTCACCTTAACTTTCCAAACAACTCCACAAAACACCTCAAGACCACTTATCAAAGAGATTTTTTGGAATGATTTGGAGTTTTATTGGTTGGATTTGAAGATTGAGCAAGAAATAGAAGGAAGAAATTGATAGCTTTTCTTTATTTTCCTTTGAGAGAGAGCCGGCTATGAAGCTTTAGAAATAAGGATGATTTTTGGCAATTTTTTGATTTATTTGGTAAAGTAGGGAATAGTGTAGTCAAAGTCCAAGACTTAATCTTATGGTGACACTTGTCACCTTTAGGTTTAAAACTTATCTTTTTGTCACTCCAATACAAATATCTTAACACCTTGTAAAATAATATCACTTAATACAAAATTCCAACAAGTTGTCAAAAATATAATGCATTTACCGCACTAGCGGGTCCCACGTTCAAAATACGTTCTTAATTTCGCAAAAACTAACCGATACTAGAAAAATCATTTTAAAACTATCTTTGCTCATAAACTTTATATGGGGAATTTTTCTAATAAAGAAAATGTAGAAAAGGCGGGCGATTAAATAAAATAAACCCTAGAAAATTAGAAAATTTCCGGGTTCTCACACTCATACTTTTCGGGGCGTCACATTATGTCTTTTCATTTCCAAGATATATTTGGGTCTTACCTTAATAGTTCCTACTAAAAAGGTATTCGACTCGTGTTTGGGTCTTAATTGTACTTTCTTGCTTATTATAGGACGTGCCGGTGATCCGAGGCTCACGTCGGGCGAAAACTTGTGAAATTTCTTTATTTGACTTGGTGAGTGTACTACTCACATGTTTGTTATTTCGTGGCTTTCTTGTACTTGAATTCTGTGATTTGGACTAGTTTTGATTATTGTTTGGACTAGGTGAGGCGAGGTTGTACTTTACCACTCTCGTACTCTCTGGCCTGTTTGTTTGTTTAGTATATCACTTGAACACTCTTGACTGTACTTGATTTGGTGTCGCTTGGATGTCGACCTTTACTGTAACTCTGGATCTGTACTACTGTTCACTCTGAACTCTACCTCATTGGAAGTCAATGGACTCGAGCCGGTAAGGACTTGGTCGGGGACATTTGACAAGCCATGGGGACTGTATTTGGGAATCTTTGGGTATGAGACCCTTGATTCCGGTATACTCGAGTAATACCAATTCTGTACTGTTTGGTGTTCGGGCCCGGTAAGGGGAAAGTGAGGTGGATGGATAATTGGAGTAAAGAGGAGTCTACGGTCATGATTACCTGGTATACATTGACGGAGAGTCAATGAGATGAGATCAAGCATGGCAAAAGGGGAAAAGGGCTCTTGAGAGCCATCCGTATCCTTTTATTCCTTCCACTTGGGTGTTGTTGCTTTTCCCTACTTGACGTGCGTATTTGGACTGAATATTCCTATGTTTATGTGATTCTGGTATATGTACGTGATGGTACCTCATTGGGCGAAAGCTCACTCCGTTAATTTTGTTTTCCTTACAGGGAAATATCTGTTGGACTTTTGACTTTGAAGAATGAGTTGAGTAGAGGGAGTTGAGAGATTTTGTATCGCTCCTCATTAGTTGGAACTTTATTTGTACTTGGATTTAAATGTTTCCTTTTGGCTTGTAATCATACAAATGTGGTTCGTAACAGTGTGTGTATTCATGTTCCATGTATTATACTTGGCTTGTATATATATATTCCTTTCAGGGATTGTAAGAAGTTATTTGCAGTTGATTGGGTCTTGGCGGATTGTGATGTGGCAATACACTATTCGCTTTACGTTTTGATTTCATTTTCCGTTTCTCGATTGTTGATTGGGTTAAGCGCGCTAGTAGATTCCAGAATGACTAGAATTAATGTTTTACTGTTTTAGTAGTCCTGGCGAGAGTTGGGCAGGCAGTCCGCTAACCCCTTTGGTACGCCTTAGGGGAAGGTGGGGCTGTCACAGGTGGTATCAGAGCCTAGGTTAGAAATACCCTGGGCGAACCTAAAACCGGATTCTTAGAAATTTTGGGGATTGTGTTTAGACGCCATTAAGTGTGAATATATTGTCTAAGCTATAAACCTTTGCTATCTTTGTAGGTTATGGCTGGCACTAGTGGAGCGGGCGGAGGCGAGCCACCTCAGAGGCGCCCACGGGTTATCGACTACCAGGAGAGACCGGGAGGTCCGATCCGGCTGTGGTATACTGCTAGCCGGACCCGCCGCTGTAGGCGATGCCAGTTTTATTCTTACGCGGACCATGTGGTTGTGGCAGTACTTGCTGAGCGACGGAGGCTTAGATGTGACGTTGCTAGGGAGCGCACTGAGACCCTTAGGCTTAGGGGCATCATGCGGTTGCAGGCTGATAGGATTGGAGAGCTCCAGGGGGACGTGGCCATGGAGCAGGAGAGGACGAACGCTCTGAGAGAGCAGTTGCAGGTGGTTAACGACCGCCTTACTAGAGTAGTCCGGGAGGTGAGAGACCGGTCCGACACTATTATCGATGAGTGTGGGGCGCTGATCCAGGAGGTGATTGGCGCCAATGCGCCAGGGGGAGTTCCAGGTGGCGGAGCTCCAGGTCAGGGAGGCGCCCCTAGCTCTAGCTCTGGGGGGGAGTCGGTTGGCTCCGTCGAGGACTAGATTAGGGTTTTTGAGCCTTGTTTTGATCCCGTGTGAGGGATACCTAGGAAAAGCTTTTGGTTAGTTGCTTTGTACCTTTTGGGACCTAGGTTGTACAGTGTATTTTGGCAGACCCTCTTCTGGCTTCACGGGAGTACTTGTGTATATAGTTGCTTGACTACTTGTGTACGACTGTTTGACATAGTTATGTGTTTATGTATAAATACTCTATGTGTATACATGCCTTATGTGGTGTTTACTTTTGATTCTTCGTTCATGCTTCTATGACCTAGTACAGTCAAGAGTGAAGTTTATTTATATGTCCTTTTTAATATTATTTTGTGCCTCGACATTAGATTGACCTAGAGAATGGAGGGCACTCGTAGTGGGAGAGGCCGTGGCCGCAGCGTTAGGCAACCTACAACTGATGAGGGGACTAGGGATACCACGACTGAACCAAACCCTGAACCTAGGGTTGACCCTAGTGCCCAGATAGCTGCTGCTATGCAGCAAATGACTGACCTGTTAGCCCACGTAGTGCAACAGCAGGGCCAACCTCCTATTCCGCAACCTGGGAACCCTGGCCATGTAGTAGAGAGTGAAGATCGGGCCCTAGAGAGATTTTAGAAGTTCTCTCCGCTAAAATTTCTGGGCGGGCCAGATCCAGACGTGGCCGAAAAATGGTTAGAGAAAATGATAGATATTTTTGTAAGCCCCGATGCAACCAAATACAACCAAAATACTCAACCAGACAAGTAGTCAAGTAAATACAATGACAAAGAATATAAGCAATTTTAAAGCACAAAAATAGAGTAACAATAAAGTAAAAGAAATTCAAACCAATCAAACTCCCAATCTTCTTCCAAACTTGGAGTTGAATCCACCAAATAGCTTCTTCAATTGATGGTAGTGCTAACCAACTTGTACAAGTGAAGGCTCACTCCTTCCTCACCCCAAACATACTTTGGTTGAGCAAAGGAATTTTACTACTCTCCAAGTAAACCCTCAACTACCTACAATTGAAAGCTTACCCACTCAATTAAGAACTACTTTATACAAGTGAGGCAACCTTTATCAAGGTTTTACCACTCCAAGTGATAGGTTCACCTTCACCAAGGTTTTACTCCTCCTAGAGAGTAACCTTCACTTGAGCAACCTCACAACCCAACTTTCCCAACCCCTTATACAACCAACAAAGAATATTTCTACTCAAAGATCTCACTTGTAAGCTTGTATTTAGTGTTGGAAAAAGTCTGTGTCTTCTTGTGTTTTGGGGTATTTATAGAAGGTGAGAAAATGGCTCCAAAAGGCTCTCCAACGGTCAAATATTAAATGCTGTCGAAACTAGCCGTTGGCCTGTCGGACGTCCGAACCATTTGCTCTGCGTCCGAACCCTGCGTCCGATAGAAGTCAGAATGTTCAACTTTCATTCTTTTTGTGTCGGACGGCCGAAGCAATGAATGAGCGTCCGATCCAAGCGTCCGAAGAGTATCGTCGTCTGTCGGACGTCCGATCCTCTATCGAGCGTCCGATCCTCTACGTCCGAACCTTCATATTTCTTAACTTCTCTTTGATTCAAATCTTTTCGATTCTCTTTTGGATCAATGACCTGTTCTAACAAATTTCTCACATAAAAACATTAGTCCAAATCTACATTTTGGTTTGTTAATCATCAAAACCAAGGACTGATCAACCAAGGTCAACAATTTTTGCCGCCCTACACTATTCAGAAGAGAGACAGGTTACATTTGTTGTCTTCCAATTGGAAGGGGCCGCGCGTTCTTGGTGGAACGTGATACGAATGAAGTGGGACCGGGAACAAACCCCAAGAACATGGGTAAACTTTGTGAGGGACTTCAATGCAAAATACTTTCCCCCTCTAGTCCAGGAAAAGAAGGAGGACGAGTTCATTAGACTCCGTCAGGGGACGCAATCGGTGGCTGAGTACGAGAGCCAGTTTACTCGTTTATCTAAGTTCGCCCCTGAACTTATTCTAACGGAGCAAAGGAGAGTTCAGCGTTTTATTCAAGGGCTCAATGTGGAAATTCAAAAGGATCTGGCGGTAGCCCAGATCAATACCTTTAGTGACGCCGTGGAGAAAGCTTTGCGCGTTGAGAATGCAAGGCTTCAAGTAAGGAACTTTCAGGTGAAAAAACGGGGGTTCTCTGCGAGTAGTTCGACCCAAGGGGATAAAGGGACCCCTCCCAAGTTTGGAAGAGGAGCCAGGGGAGGAAGGCAACCGGGGATGACGCGAGGGACTCCGCCGAGGGGTGGTCACAATGGACGGGGCCCGCAGAAAAGCGTCTCACAAGGAAGTTCGGCCTCAGTTGCACGCGGACCCTGTAGATTTTGTGGGAAACCAAACCACACCGAGGACAACTGTTGGAGGAAAGAGAGAAGATGCCTGCGCTGCGGGAGTGCGGAGCATCAAATAGCCAACTGTCCAGTGTTACCTCGGGAGGCGAGAGTAACCACCCAGTCGTCAAAGGCCAACTCGGGACAGTCCAAGGTAGAAGGGAGAAAGCCAAAGGTGCCAGCTCGGGTTTACTCCCTTGAGCAACAACAAGTCCCTGATTCGTCTGGGGTTGTAGAATGTACGATCCCTGTTTTCCAATTTCTAGCTAGGATTTTGATAGACCCTGGTGCTACCCATTCCTTTGTTAACCCCGATTTTATGTGCGGCATTGATATAACCCCTGTTAGCTTGCCTTATGACTTAGAAGTTAGTACTCCTACGGGGGACCAACGTTTGATTACTGGTTTGATGTATACAAATTGTGAAATTTGGGTAGGAGAGAGGAAGCTTTTGGGTAATCTTATAAGTTTGGCCATTAAGGGGTACGACGTTATATTGGGTATGGACTGGCTAGCTAAGTACGATACACAACTTGATTGTAAGAGAAAAGTAGTGGAATTTCGTATTCCGGGGGAGGCAACCCTAAGGCTAGATGTAAGAGGTAGTTTAGCCTCATCTGCATTGATCTCGGGTATGCGGGCTAGGAAATTTCTGTATAGAGGGGCCCAAGGGTTCCTAGCTTTTCTTATAAACACTCCCACTGATAAGCTGAAGGTTGAAGATGTGCCTGTTGTAAGTGGATATCCGGATATGTTTCCTGATGAGTTAATAACTTTACCTCCGGAAAGAGAGATAGAGTTTAAGATTGACCTTTTACCGGGGGCATCACCTATCTCTAAGACCCCCTATTGAATGGCACCTGCTGAACTCAAGGAGTTGAAATTGCAGTTGCAGGACCTGTTGGAGCGTGGGTTTATTCATGAGAGTGGTTCTCCTTGGGGGGCTCCGGTACTGTTTGTTAAGAAGAAGGATGGAACTTTAAGATTGTGTATCGATTATCGGGGATTAAACAATGTGACCATTAAGAATAAATACCCGCTTCCCCATATCGATGAACTGTTTGACTAGTTGCAAGGCGCAGTGGTCTTTTCGAAGTTAGATCTCCGACAGGGTTACTATCAGTTGCTAATTAGGAAAGAAGATGTACCCAAGACTGCTTTCAATTCCAGATATGGGCATTTTGAGTTTGCGGTCATGCCCTTTGGGTTGACCAATGCCCCTGCCGCCTTTATGGATTTGATGCATCGGGTTTTCAAACCCTACCTGGACCGATTTGTTGTCGTGTTTATTGACGACATTTTGGTCTATTCTAAAACCCGTGAGGAACATGAGCAGCATTTGAAGCTAGTGTTACAAACCCTGAGAGATCATCGGCTATACGCCAAATTTAGTAAGTGTGAATTTTGGCTGGAGAAAATCTCTTTCTTGGGACATGTGATTTCAAAAGAAGGTATTACAGTGGATCACGCGAAAGTAGAGGCAGTGGCTGAATGGAAGAGGCCAGAAAACCCCACTGAGATTCGCAGTTTCTTAGGATTGGCTGGGTACTATAGGCGCTTTATTAAAGACTTTTCCAAACTGGCCGGCCCTTTAACCGATCTAACGAAGAAAAATGGCCGTTTTGTGTGGGATACTAGGTGTGAAACCAGTTTTCAGGAGTTGAAGCGAAGGTTAACCATGGCTCCTGTTTTGGCCTTGCCTAATGGGAAGGACAGTTTCACTGTTTATACCGATGCTTCGAGGGAAGGCTTAGGGTGTGTGTTAATGCAAAATAAGAACGTGATTGCTTTTGCCTCTAGGAAACTAAAACTCCATGAACAAAACTACCCTACCCACGACTTGGAGTTAGCTGCTGTGGTCTTTGCTCTGAAAAAGTGGAGACACTATCTCTACGGGGTTGCCTTTGAGGTTTATTCAGACCATAAGAGTCTTAAGTACCTCTTCTCCCAAAAAGAGTTGAATATGAGGCAACGCCGGTGGATGGAACTCTTAGAAGATTATGACTACACGATCAACTACCATCCCGGTAAGGCTAACGTAGTGGCGGACGCCCTAAGTAGAAAGGCTGAAGTAGCAGGGCTGATGGTCAAGGAGTGGGAGATGCTAGGAGCAGCGAGCGAGTGGAACCCTAGATTGGGAACATTCGGGTAACATCTACTATTCTCGATCGAATTAAAGAAGCCCAAGAGAAGGATCCGATGTTACAAAAGTGGAAGGAAAAGGTAGAAAATGAAGCACTACCTGATTTCAATTTGGGTCCTGAAGGGATTTTAAGGTATAGGAACCGAGTAGTAGTAGCCAATGATGAAAACCTGAAAAGATAAATTTTAGAGGAAGCCCATCGATCGAAATATACGATCCATCCTGGTAGTAATAAGATGTACCAAGACTTGAGACGGTTGTACTGGTGGGATAAGATGAAAAGGGAGATTGCTCAATTTATCCAAACCTGTCTGATTTGCTAACAAGTCAAGGCTGAACAACAAAAACCCTTTGGACTGTTACAACCTCTTGAGATACCCGAATGGAAGTGGGAAAACATCACGATGGACTTTGTTTCTGGATTGCCAAGAACTCAAAAAGGACATGATGCCGTTTGGGTGATCGTTGATCGGTTGACCAAATCGGCCCATTTTCTACCTGTGAATGTGAAGGATTCCATGGATAAGCTGGCTCGGTTGTACCTAAATGAAATTGTGAGGTTGCATGGGGTCCCAGTGAGTATAGTTTCAGACCGAGATCCTCGTTTTGTATCGAGGTTTTGGCAAAAGTTTCAGGAGAACTTGGGGACCAAAATCAACCTTAGTACCACCTATCACCCCCAGACGGATGGACGGTCAGAACGAACAATTCAAACTCTCGAGGATATGTTACGGACTTGTATTTTGGATTTTGGGGGTAATTGGGGCCAACACATGACTTTGGTAGAGTTCGCCTACAATAATAGTTTCCATTCATCCATTCAAATGGCACCATATGAAGCTCTCTATGGACGAAAGTGCCGTTCACCCATTTACTGGGATGAAGTAGGGGAAACGAAAGTTTTAGATCCAACAACCATTCCCTGGATGGAGGATGCACAAGAGAAGGTTAAATTGATCCGTCAAAGACTCCAAACAGCTCAAAGCCGACAAAAGAACTACGCAGATAACCAAAGGAAAGATTTGGAGTTCGAAGTTGGAGACCGTGTTTTCCTTAAGATCACGCCATTACGAAGTGTCACTGCGGGTAGAGGAAAGAAACTTCAACCACGGTTCGTGGGGCCTTATACAATTCTCCAACGAATTGGGAAAGTAGCGTACCGACTCGAGCTGCCGCCAAGCTTATCTCGGATTCATGACGTTTTCCATGTCTCGATGCTGAAAAAGTACTATCCTGATCCAACCCACATTGTGCGACCAGAGGAGATTGAGTTAGATAAGGCACTCACTTACGAAGAGAGACCTGTACAAGTACTCGATCGAAGGATTAAGGAACTGAGGAATAAACAAATTCCATTAGTAAAGGTTTTGTGGAGGAATCATGGAATAGAAGAGGCAACTTGGGAGGTGGAGGAAGAGATGCAAAAGAAATATCCTGAACTGTTTCGTAACCCAGGTGAGAAATTTCGAGGGCGAAATTCTTTAAGGGGGAGAGGGTGTGAGAACCTAGAAAAAAAAATTAATTAATTTTTAAAAAATAAATATTATTTTATTCCTGTGCACCCGTTTTCTTTTATTTTCTTTATTATATTACTTCTATCAACATTTTATCAGTTAAATATAGTTTTTAAATCATTTTCCTAGTATAAGGTAGTTCGTGAGAAATTTGGAACGTAATTTGGGCGTGGGACCCGCTAGTGCATTAAGTGAGAGAAATTCGGCCGATTAGGTTAAATTTTGTGTAAAGGGATTCTATTACTGGGTATTAGGAGATAGTTGGAGGTTACCTAGATGGATTAGCCATGAGGGACAAGAAGATAACTCTAGCAAAACAAAGTGCCAAGTGTCTAATTTTGGTTAGACCAAGCTTACCTAACTTTTGACTAAACTTTCCTTACTTTCCTTAAAGTTCAATTTTGACCAAGATGTCTTCATTCTTCACTTGTCTTGGCCGAAACTTCTTGGGAGCAAAGGAGAAAAAATTCTTCAACCTTTCATCTTCAAATCCTTGCCAGATCTTGAAAACTAACCGTTTATTTCTTGAATTAGTCCATAAAATCGCCTTGCTAAGAGTGTTTGAAGAACTTAGTGGTGTTGTTTTGGAAGAAAACCTCACAAGCTACAACCTTTCTTGAAGAACTAAGGTATCTTGCTTGGAACTCATCTTTTGTTATTAATTTTGGCCAATTGGTGCCTTATAGTAGCTATTTACGCGATTTTACGGAAGCTTTGGTGGATTGGAGTGAAGTTTCCTTATTTTTCTGATTTTTTTTGGAATTTTTCTGTTTTCCTATGATGGATATGATTGAGCTTGAATTGGTGGTTCTAAATGGTATTAAATAGCTCTCTTGTGCATTAATTGTGGTGATTTGAGGAAAATTTCCGCTTGTGCGGAAAATTTCAGATTTAGGGTTTCAAATTGGGGGTTTTCGATAGTTGATTGTTGAGCTTCTAATTGGCTATAATTGAAGGGTATTGTGACCCTAATGACGCATATTGAATGTCTTATATATTGTTTGGGTGCTTGTGGTTGTGTTGGATGGTTTTAATGGTTGACTTGTAGGTTGGTAAAGCTGAAATTTTAGGGGAAATGCTGTCCAAGTGTCTAGGGTATTAGATTCTTGTGAGTTAGGTTGAGATTGACTAGAAATGAACGGTCTTAGGGTATGTTTTTACTTTTAACCCTAAATGTTATGTGTGACAGCCCCACCTCCCCCTAAGGTGAACCAGAGGGTTCGGCGGGCCGCCTGCCCAGCTCTCGCCGGGACTCAGTCGTTCACTAAAGTCCTCAAATAAATTACAAGAATAAACCTCAAATATTACAATATAAATCTCCAATATACATCAAATTCTCCAAAAATTACATGTCATAAGCGAAGCGGAAACAATTCCCAACTATACATAAAATGATTCCAAATCCAAACTGTACAAGATATAGGCCATCCAGTCACGTGCACAAGTACTACAAGTCCTTCCTTCGCCACGAGCCCTGTGGAGGGGAATAAAATAGTTTTGGGGTGAGCTAGAAGCTCAGCGAGTAACCAGGAAAATCATTAAACAAATATATTTCACAATGTTGCATTTCGATGATTTCGATGATGTCATGATGATTCAGAGATCATATGTCCGTTTAGTGCTCTCGTGAGCCAGTGAAATCATAGCACTTGAACACCCAACGCTCAAATAGATCATTTAACATTAACATTGAGAGGGAGCCCCTTTTTGAGCTCCAGATAAACAGGAACATGAACCATAAACAAGGTGGAGACGTTGGTGTCCAGCACAAGACTTTCCCAGAACTCATTGAAGCCAAATCATGTCATGAATCCACATGCAAGCACGCATGATATGCAATCGAGTAAATAATGCAGGAAACGGTTCATAAATAACTTTAGAAATAGTTTGAGGTCACTCACCTCCATGGCTCAGAAATCATCCATCATATAACATTGCCTTGCTCAAATCCAAGCCTTAGATCACAAACCCAACGCAAACAAGTTCCTTCAAAGTTCGGACAGCACTTCCCCTGAATTTGCTAACTTTTCCAGCCATCATGGCTTCATTATTTCCTCATTCCAACCCCAAAGGTACACACACAACAACAAGTTCATCCAATAGCCATTCAGCAAGCTCCAAGTAGTACAAGTACAAGTCAAGCTAGGGAAAAGTCCGGAAATGAAAGTTAAACTCAAAACCAGAAAAATAGGTTTTGACGTCATTTTACGGTATTGGTACCAAAGGCACTACGATTGTCGGATGAAGGTACAAGACCCACATTTTCGAAGCTTAGAGATAGGGCTACAATATTTCAGAAGGTCACTCAACCCAGTTTCGAGTGTAACCAGGTCAAAAATGCAAGATACTATACCAGAATCACAAAAACAGATTCACAGAACGTATTCTAGCGGAAACATCATAACTCAGGCTCTCCAAGTCAAAATCCAGAAATTCCAAAACCATCAGAAAGCTAAGAAACAGGGATACATTTCATAAGAAGACCTCAACAACCAATTCGGAAGCAATTACAGCCAAAACAACCAATTACAGGCGCAATTCTTACATTCGGGTAAAACCAGAACAGCAATAGTAATTTCGACTTTTCTCATTATACACTACTCCGATTGACTTGAAATTTTGTAGGAACCTCTAAAATATCATTACCTACAACCTTCATGTTTTAAGCCAAGGCCAATTCGGCCTCTAACTAGGAGCTAAAAATTCGGTCAGAATGTTCCTTCACAAAACCTAATTTTCTGAAATTTCTTCCAAAACAGAAATTGATTGCAATTATCCACTTTTTCCACCTTATAGCTTCATTACATAACATTTCCAATCATCATACATGACCCCATAATCATATCCATATGAAAACAGAAAAATTCCAAAAAATTATAAAACTTCACCAATTCAACCAAAATCAAGATATAATCCATAATATTGCATCTCATACTACCACTAATCATGATTTAAGCATCAATTAAGGGAGGAGGGTGGTTCTTCACAACTCACCTTAGCAATACAAGAGATAGAGCAACTAGTCACCTTAACTTTCCAAACAACTCCACAAAACACCTCAAGACCACTTATCAAAGAGATTTTTTGGAATGATTTGGAGTTTTATTGGTTGGATTTGAAGATTGAGCAAGAAATAGAAGGAAGAAATTGATAGCTTTTCTTTATTTTCCTTTGAGAGAGAGCCGGCTATGAAGCTTTAGAAATAAGGATGATTTTTGGCAATTTTTTGATTTATTTGGTAAAGTAGGGAATAGTGTAGTCAAAGTCCAAGACTTAATCTTATGGTGACACTTGTCACCTTTAGGTTTAAAACTTATCTTTTTGTCACTCCAATACAAATATCTTAACACCTTGTAAAATAATATCACTTAATACAAAATTCCAACAAGTTGTCAAAAATATAATGCATTTACCGCACTAGCGGGTCCCACGTTCAAAATACGTTCTTAATTTCGCAAAAACTAACCGATACTAGAAAAATCATTTTAAAACTATCTTTGCTCATAAACTTTATATGGGGAATTTTTCTAATAAAGAAAATGTAGAAAAGGCGGGCGATTAAATAAAATAAACCCTAGAAAATTAGAAAATTTCCGGGTTCTCACACTCATACTTTTCGGGGCGTCACATTATGTCTTTTCATTTCCAAGATATATTTGGGTCTTACCTTAATAGTTCCTACTAAAAAGGTATTCGACTCGTGTTTGGGTCTTAATTGTACTTTCTTGCTTATTATAGGACGTGCCGGTGATCCGAGGCTCACGTCGGGCGAAAACTTGTGAAATTTCTTTATTTGACTTGGTGAGTGTACTACTCACATGTTTGTTATTTCGTGGCTTTCTTGTACTTGAATTCTGTGATTTGGACTAGTTTTGATTATTGTTTGGACTAGGTGAGGCGAGGTTGTACTTTACCACTCTCGTACTCTCTGGCCTGTTTGTTTGTTTAGTATATCACTTGAACACTCTTGACTGTACTTGATTTGGTGTCGCTTGGATGTCGACCTTTACTGTAACTCTGGATCTGTACTACTGTTCACTCTGAACTCTACCTCATTGGAAGTCAATGGACTCGAGCCGGTAAGGACTTGGTCGGGGACATTTGACAAGCCATGGGGACTGTATTTGGGAATCTTTGGGTATGAGACCCTTGATTCCGGTATACTCGAGTAATACCAATTCTGTACTGTTTGGTGTTCGGGCCCGGTAAGGGGAAAGTGAGGTGGATGGATAATTGGAGTAAAGAGGAGTCTACGGTCATGATTACCTGGTATACATTGACGGAGAGTCAATGAGATGAGATCAAGCATGGCAAAAGGGGAAAAGGGCTCTTGAGAGCCATCCGTATCCTTTTATTCCTTCCACTTGGGTGTTGTTGCTTTTCCCTACTTGACGTGCGTATTTGGACTGAATATTCCTATGTTTATGTGATTCTGGTATATGTACGTGATGGTACCTCATTGGGCGAAAGCTCACTCCGTTAATTTTGTTTTCCTTACAGGGAAATATCTGTTGGACTTTTGACTTTGAAGAATGAGTTGAGTAGAGCGAGTTGAGAGATTTTGTATCGCTCCTCATTAGTTGGAACTTTATTTGTACTTGGATTTAAATGTTTCCTTTTGGCTTGTAATCATACAAATGTGGTTCGTAACAGTGTGTGTATTCATGTTCCATGTATTATACTTGGCTTGTATATATATATTCCTTTCGGGGATTGTAAGAAGTTATTTGCAGTTGATTGGGTCTTGGCGGATTGTGATGTGGCAATACACTATTCGCTTTACGTTTTGATTTCATTTGCCGTTTCTCGATTGTTGATTGGGTTAAGCGCGCTAGTAGATTCCCGAATGACTTGAATTAATGTTTTACCGTTTTAGTAGTCCTGGCGAGAGCTGGGCAGGCAGTCCGCTAACCCCTTTGGTACGCCTTAGGGGAAGGTGGGGCTGTCACATTTACAAAAGCAACTGTATCTTTTTATGTGAAATGCTGAATATTTAATGTTTGGCCATACGGAGTGTTATTGCTCATTTTCTCAACTTGTTATGCTCGCTATTTCACTATTATGATACTTTCACTTTTAATTAATGGTCAATTTTCTATTTGGAACATCACTAAACTTTAGCTCACTCTAAGAGTTTTGTTTTCCTTACAGGGGGTACGAACGAGACGTGAGACTTGTACAGGGTAGCGTAGTCTAGTTTTTGAATTTTGTAATTGTACTCGCGCTAGCACCCGACTAGGGTGGATTGTACTTGGATTGTAAACACTTTAAAGTATTTGGGCGTATATAAGCCTTGAAGCTGGATTTGAGCATTAATGTATATGTTAAGTTTGAAATTATTGTTTTGTTTACTTTCTATGGTTTTGGGATCTTTTCTCGAGTTAGGCGTGAGTGAGTCCTAGCGAGAGATGGGTAGGCGACTCGATAAACTCTAGGGGGAGGTGGGGTCGTCACACCTCAAGTCTTCTAACTTATTTCTTGCTTAGGGTTGTAAATCCATACAAACTAAGCTTCATTCTTGAAGAAATTAGAAAGATTGAAGAAGGTGAAGGGTTACCTATTGAACCCTAGATGATACCAGAATTTTCACCACAAAACCTCCAAGAAATTCCACAAGATGATGCCTGGCTCCAAGCTAGAACTAATCTCCAAGTAGTATGTGATTTGGGTGAAGATTTGTAAGGGAAATGGAACAAGATTTGGAGCAAGATGAAGAAGCTTTCTTCTTTCCTTTTCCTTTGCTGTTTCGGCCGACCAAAGAGAGGAGAGAGAGAGTGGTTTGAGTTGTGTGAATCTTGTCTTGGAAGCTTGAAGAAATTGTGGCCAAAAGCTTTGCAAAAGTCAACTTTGAATAGGGTTCGAATAGTGTCCTGTACTACCACTTTTCTCTCTTGTTTGTTTCACTTGTGCACTAATCCTCAAATATAATTCCTTTAACACTGTATTTACTCACTCTTATGAGTCTAGTATAACTTTCTCAAACCTCCACTTAGTCATTCCTACACCCAATACGCGAACTTTCTACTCACGCGCGATAAGGCAAAATTTACCAGCAATTCATGTAACGATAATATAATTAACTAATACTAGGGTAAATAATTATAAAAATAATTATTTTAAGAATAAAACATGTGACACCCCGAATATTAGGAAGTTGTTTGTAAAGAAGATACTAAAGTGTATTTCTTTGGGTTTGATTTAAAACCTTATTTTGTTTTAAAAGATTAGAAACCCTAATATTTTAATAAAAAAACCCTAGTTTACTTGTGACTAACCAGATTTCTTAAATCCCTCATATTTTAATTGAAACCCTAATTTTAATCACTGGAATTGTAAAATTCCTCACGTTTTTCTTAAAAATGCCCTTTATTTGGAAATTATTTATATATTATAGCCCTACTACCCAGTCATTCCACAATAAGTGTAAATGAACCTAGAAAGTAGGGTTTCACTTTTCGGTTTCAAGATTGGAGCAAATTAGGGTTTTCGCGATTTTTCGTAGGATGATTTTCGGTACGGAGTAAGGATCAAATCTGGTGATTAAAAGTGACTTTTAGGTGAGAAATAATATGTGATTAGGAGTAATGATAAAAAGTTAGTGAATAGGAAGTACAAACCCTAGTATGTGTGATTTAAGAAAAAACGGTGCGAACCGACGGGTATCGATCACTACCGATTGAACCCACCACTTGACCACCACTTTCTTACTACCACATACTCTTGATATTTTTACAAAATATCCCCCCCTCATCCTCAGCCATGTGACCAAAATATGTGGCCCAAAATGCAAGGAAAATAAAGAGAAATTTGGAAGGCTTTGGTGGTGACAAGTGTCACACACCTATGGCTCTTTGACCAAACCAATTGTCTTGCCTTTTTATCTTCCATTTAGCTTCATTCTTCCTCATTTTCTTCTGGTTTGGCCGAGACAAGAGAGAGAGAAAGAGAGAGCAAGAGTTTCACCATTTCATCTTGATTTGCACCATCCAAGTGAGGAACCAAAATTCTAAACCGATTAAAGTGTGAGTTGTGACCTTGGGAAGCTAGGGGAAACAAAAATTCCAAGTGGAGGTGAAGTATTACTCTTGCAAGCTTCTTTTGTTGAGGTATAAGGTCTAACCCATAGCTTTGGTTCTTTTATTTTTGATTAAGATGTTATATAATTCATGTTTTGGTTAGATTAGTTGTGATACAAGTTGTTGGGATGATTTTTAAGGTGATATATGTAAGTTAGGGTTTGATCATTTCTGCCTATACTTGCTATATGGATGATATATGTTGTATCTAAGCTTATATAGGAGGTTGTGGTGGTGGATTGAGGCAAGAAATGAAGAAAGTTTCATTGAATCCCAAAATTCCCAGATTTCTGGAAAATTTCAGCCTTGTTCTGTCCGGTTTTATTGCACCATTTTAGAGGCCGAATTAGGCTTGGAATAAAACATGAAAGTTGTATATAATGGTATTTTATAGGTGCCTACGAAATTTCAACTCAATCGGAGCAACGTAACCTGTGAAAAAACCAAAATACCCTCACTGTTTTAGGATGTTTCCAGTGTTCCGTTTTAGTCAGTTCATCCAGTTTATCATATTTATTCACTAGGATCCATGCTGATTTAACCATTTTCCAAACATGAAAGTTTTATTACTCTGGCTTAGCTATTAAACGCCTCAAAGAACACCTTAAACGGACCTTGGTAGCCTGAGATATGACCATTCTAGTGCAGTGCGGTTAATTAGCCATATAGTTGGAAGTTGGCTCTGTAAATTGGGAATTTGACCAGGTTACACTGGAAATTTGACCAAGTGATATTCATGAAAGTTGTAGGTCTTCGTCTTAGCTTCGAAATGGTATAATTTCACACCAATCCGATAAGCGTAACCTCAGATGTGTTCTTTCCGCAAAAACCCGTCAAATCTGTCTTTTGTAAACTTCATTTCCGCATTTGTTATTAGTTGATTTAAGTCCTTGTATTGTCTTAAGCCTATTGAATGGCTATTGAACTTGGATTGTTGTGTGCATACCTTTAGGCTGATGAGAAAAATAATGAAGCCATAAATGGCTGGAAAATAGGTAAACACAAGGGATATGCTGCTCGAAATTTTACTTGAAGGCTAGTTGGATTTACTTGTGACTTGAGCGAAGGGTTTTAGGGTTGTTCATGTCTTTGATACCAACCGCTACCTTTTACTCCAAAATCACATTGTTATTTCTTTGCACTGGTAACTAATTTGATCAGGCACACGACTTATAGTTGAGTCTTATTTATGCATTTCGTGTACTGGATTCGTGAAAGTGGGAACCATAATTGTTTCACATTGGTTATTTTAGGGTTTCTTGGTGATTAAAGCTCTATTTTGGGCAAAAACTTTTGAAGTATCTGTACTGAAACCGGTGAGTGTACCACTCCCCTTATTTGTTACTTAACTTGATTTCTGCACTTGCAATCTGTGATCTGAATGACTGTACTGTCTGTTTATTCTGTTTGAGACGAGGGTGTACTTTATCACACTCGCTCTCTTGTCTGTCCATATGCCTATTTACTGTGTATAATCTGTTAACTGTATCTGAATCTGTTCGGACGTCGTTTGGAGGCTGGTATCCAACGACCTTTCTGTGACCTCTGAGCTCAACACCTGTGGATAGTGACTCAAGTCGGGCCGGCAAGGGCCTGGTCGATTAGATAAAGAACCACAGTAGTCTGTTCTGGGAATCTTTGGGTATTGAGACTCTAGATTCCGGTATACTCGAGTATTACCATTTCTGTACTGTATGGAGTTCGGGCCCGGTAGGGGTATGTTTGGTGGACGGAAATTGGGGTAAAGTGGGGTCTACGGATATGTTGGTTAGGTGAGAACCCGTAAATTTTCCCATTTTCTAGGTTTTATTCGGGTTACTGGCATGTTTTCTGTATTTTCTTTATTCAAAAAAATTTCTAGATAATTTTTATGAGTAAATAGAGTTTTTAGGTGATTTTTTTAGTATCGAATAGTTTTTGAGAAATTAAGAGTATATATCGGACGTGGGACCCGCTAGTGCGGAAAATTCGGAAAAATTCGGCCAACTAGGTTAAGTTTCGGATACTGGGATTAAATTATCGGGTGCTAAGAGATAATTAGAGGTTACCCAAGTGGATTGGTGTGAGAGGAACAAAGAGATAGAGATGCATTAAATAGGGTGACAAGTGTCACCATAAGATTAATTCTTAAGTTTGACTACTATACATAACTTTACCATTTAATTAAAATTGGCCAAAAATCATCTTCATTTCTCATCCTCTTGGCCGAATTTCTTAGGGAGAAAAAGAGAGAAAAGCTTCCAATTTTTGCCTTCATTTCTTGCTCAAATCTACCAAATCAACCACTTAATCTTGCTTTTGTTCCATAGAAAACCTTAAGTGAGTGATTGTGAGGTGATTGGTGAAGTTGTTTGGAAAGCTAAGGTGACTAGTTGCTCTCTCTCTTGTGTTGCTAAGGTGAGTTGTGAAGGAACCCCTCTCCTCCCTCTAATGATGTTTAATTCATGAATTGTGATAGTTTAAGATGTAAGTTTATGGATTATATCTTGATTTTTGGTTGAATTGGTGAAGTTTTATAATTATTGGTGATTTTCTGTTTTAATATGAGTGTTATGGTGTGGCTATGTATGATGATTTGAAATGATATTTAAGGAAACTAGAAGGTGGAAAAAGTGGTTAATTGCAAGAAATTTGTGTTTTGGAAAGAAAATTGGAAAGTTAGGGTTTCTTTGATTTACATTCTGGCCGGGCACTGTAGCTCATAGTTAGGGGCCGAATTGGCCTTGGGTTAAAACATGAAAGTTGTAGGTAATGATATATTTTAGAGATGCTTACAAAATTTCAGGTCAATCGGAGTAGCGTAGCTTGAGAAAAGACGGAATTACCCTTGCTGCCCTGGTTTTACCCGAATTTGAGAATTGCGTCTGTAATTGGTTAATTTGGTTGGGAATACTTCAGAATTGGTTGTTAAGGTCTTCTGATGAATTATAGCCCTGTTTCTTAGCTTTCAGATGGCTTTGGAATTATTGGATTTGGACTTAGGTAACCTGATTTATGATGTTTGTACCAGAATGCGATTTGTGAACCTGTTGTTGCGGTTCTGGTTTAGTATCTTGCATTTTTGACCTGGTTACACTCGAAACTGTGCTGAGTAGCCTTCTTCAAGATTGTAGCCTTATCTCTTAGCTTCGAAACAGTGTACCTTGCACCTCCGTCCGATAAGTGTAGTGCCAACGGGGCCAAAACCGCAAAATGATGTCAAAAACTGTTTTTTTTGGGTTAGAGTTAATTCCATTTCCGGATTTTCCTGGTTTACTCTAGTGCTTATACATTCTTATGGAGCCCTATTTTGGTGGTATTTGGAATTGGTTTATGACTTGTAATTGAGTCTTACTGTGCTTATTTGAATATTTTAGGGCTTGACTTTCATTTCCGGACTTTTCCCTAGCTTGAATTGTACTTGTACTACTGGAGCTTACTGAACGGCTATTGAATGAACTTATTTTGTGTGTGACTTTGGGACTGGTTGAGGAAAATAATGAAACCATGATGGCTGGAAAAGTAAGCAAATTTAGGGGAAGTGCTGTCCAATTTTTTTGGCCGTTTGGTTCCTTTAAGTTTGAATTGCCTTTTGGTAGAAATGAAGGGCTTTTGGGTTGTTGGAGCCTAGGTCTTCATGTTACCTTTTCGTTCCCAAAAATCATGTTTTGCACCCTTGCGTTAGTAATTATTTGGCGAGGCATACGACGTGTAGTCGAGCCTCACTTGTGCATTCCGTTTACTCGATTTTGGATGTGAAACCTTCAATTGGTTTACTTTGATTATTTTAGGGTTTCTTGGCGATTAAAGCCAATCAGAAGTGAAAACTTTTGAAGTATCCGTACTTGAACCGGTGAGTGTACCACTCCCCTCACTTGTTGTTTAACTCGGTTTCTGTACATGCAATCTGTGATATGAACGACTGAACTATCTGTTTATTCTGTTTGAGACGAGGGTGTACTTTATCACACTCGTTCTCTTGTCTGTTCATATGCCAATTTTGAGTGCGTATATGTATCTTGCATCTGTATCTGTATCTGTTCTGACGTCGTTTGGAAGCTTGTATCCAACGACCTTTCTGGGACCTCTGAGCTCAACCCCTGTGGCTAGTTACTCGAGTCGGGCCGCAAGGGCCTGGTCGATTAGATAACGAACCACGGTAGTCTGTTTTAGGATCTTTGGGTATTGAGACCCTTGATTCCGGTATACTCGAGTATTACCATTTCTGATCTGATTGGATTTCGGGCCCGGTGGGGGTATGTGAGGTGGAAGGAGTCGAAGAAAGTGGAGTCTACGGTATTGGTTACTTCTGTAACGTTGACGGAGTGTCAACTGTTATTTCGATCAAGTTTCGGTGAAGCAAATGGGAATTTGGCTCCTGAGAGCCACCCGTATCCTTTCTGTCTATGGTGTTTGTTCACTTCTTTATTTGATGCACATATGTGATTAATTGAATATGAAGTTCCATGTTTCTTATTTGCTATTATTTTGGTACCTCATTGAGCGTAAGCTCACCCCTTCCCGTTATCTTTGTTTTCCTTACAGGGAACCACTTTTGGGGCTAAGATGTTTTGACGCACGAGTCGAGCTAGTTTTATTATATTTTGTAAAGCTCCTCGATAGTTGGAAAATCCTAAATGTATTTTGATCTAATTATCTTCTTTTGTTCCGTAAATTACCAACGTATGTGTATAAAACTATTTACCCTGTTCATGTATCCTATTTGGATTGGAAATGTTTTCCCGAGTCATATGGCCATATCTGTATTCGTTGGGCTCCTGGCGGGTGGTAATGTGGCAACCACTATTCATTTTTGGTGTTGATTTTCGTTTTGCCATTTGGCGATTTTGAATCGTTTGAGCGTGCTATTATTTTCCTGAACGTTTTCGATTTATTTTAACGGCTCGACTGAGTCCTGGCGAGAGCTGGGCAGGCGGCCCGCCGAACCCTTTGGTTCGCCTTAGGGGGAGGTGGGGCTGTCACAGGTGGTATCAGAGCCTGCTTCGCGTGGTCTCTGCGCGGAGTGAGCTTGGGCTGAGTGGTGAATAGGTATGAAGGATTAAGTCTCGTTCGAGCATAAGCTATGAACCCTGAAGTGTTATAGGTCTTCAATCTTTCTCATGGTATCTACGGACCATAGATAGGTATGTCGGGTAGGAATTTCGATTTGTAGATGGTTTACTCTTGGGACTGGCCAGCTCGAGATGTGAACTATCTTATTTCGGATTCTCGTGCCCGAGTACTCCAGAATTGAGGCGATACGAAGGTACTTGAGACTTGTATTTTGGAAACATGAACAGGCTTTGTCTGACTAGAATGAGCACAAAAGGTCAATGGACATCTAGTTTGGATAGTAAGTGACGTGAGAGACCAGACGGGCAGATACTGGGACGACTTCACCTTTTCCTTTTGGTTCGCCCGTATATTACTACCACCTGACGTTAGTATATGTGATTGTGTACATGGTTATCTGTCCAACTTGATATGTATTTGTGTACTTGCTTATCCGTCTTTTGATATGGCGTGTCATGTGCGATGTCACAGCCCCACCTCCCCCTGAGGCGAACCAGAGGGTTCGGCGGGCCGCCTGCCCAGCTCTCGCCGGGACTCAGTCGTTCACTACAATCCTCAATTGAATTTCAAGATATATATATCAAATATACATCAAAGGTTCCCAATCTTTACATATCAAAAGCGAAGCGTCCACGCTTCCGCAATGCCACTCTGATCCTTGATCACAATTAGTATACAGGAGGAAGTCCAAAACTAGACTATTACACATCCAAACAATTCTAAACGTTCTAAACGTTCAATACAATCCCAATATGAATGATTACACAAAAGGAAATCCAAGTTCAATCCATACATGAGATAATCCATGAATAAACGCTACAAGCCCTTCTTTCGCCTTGAGCCCTGTGGAGGGGAATAAAACATTTTTGGGTTGAGCTAGAAGCTCAGCGAGTAACCAGTAAAATCAGTAATCAAATCGGTTTAACCATAGTTCATTTCAATGATGTTCAATTCAAATCAAATGATAAGTCCAGAAACAATTTCAACATTTACAAAACATTAAATATGGAGTATCAATAATTCAAGAAACATGTACAATGGAAATCGATAGTAACATTCGTGCAAAGGATACATTCGTTCTCCTGTCCTTCATTTGAAATTTCATTATTTTCCACCAACCTCCACCAACCTACAAAGGTAATACTCGAGTATACCAAACGTTCACCCAGGTCCCTAATCGCCCGACCGAGTCCACTTCTGGCTCGAGACGACCGGTAACAAGGGGCAATGGCCAGTTCAGCCCAAAAGGCTTACATTCATGCGCAAGTAGCATTTAATCATTAATCATTGAAAATTTCATATTTATTTAGGTCGAGTGCGATAAAGTACACACTCGCCTAGAAAACTCGTTTTAACAATCATTGAAAAAAAATCAATAATAACAAGACACTGATATGCAAGCACGCATGATATGTAAGAAAACAGTTCCAACATTAAATTTGGAAACAGTTCAAAAGTAAATAATGCAAGAAACGGTTCATAAATAATTTTAGAAATAGTTTGAGGTCACTCACCTCCATGGCTCAGAAATCATCCATCAAATATCATTGCCTTGCTCAAATCCAAGTCTTAAATCACAAACTCAATGCAAACGAGTTCCTTCAAAGTTCGGACAGCACTTCCCCTGAATTTGTTAACTTTTCCAGCCATCATGGCTTCATTACTTCCTCAAATCAGTCCCAAAGGTACACACACAACAACAAGTTCATCCAATAGCCATTCAGCAAGCTCCAAGTAGTACTAGTACAAGTCCAGCTAGGGAAAAGTCCGGAAATGAAAGTTTAGCTCAAACCAGAAAAACAGTTTTGACGTCATTTTGCGGTAATGGTATCAAAGGCGTTACGTTTGTCGGATGAAGGTGCAAGACCCACCGTTTCGAAGCTAAAAGACAGGGCTACAACAATGTAGAAGGCCACTCAGTCCAAATCCTAGCACAACTAGGTCAAATATGCAAAATACCAAACCAGAACCTTAATTGCAGGTTTACAAATTACACTATGCTGTAATTAGTCCAACTCAGTCTATACAGGTCCGAATGCAGAAATTCCAAAGGAATATGATAGCTAGGACATCAAGCTACATTTCATTAGAAGACCTAAACCATCAAATCCAAAGCAATTCCAGTCAAAACAGCCGATTACAGGCGCAGTTCGGCTATCCTGATGAACCCAGAACAGCAATAGTAAATTCGACTTGTCTCACTCTACACTACTCCAAATGACCTGAAATTTTACAGACACCTCAAAAACATCAATACCTACAACTTTCATGTTTTAAGAAAAGGCCAATTCGGCCTCTAACCATATGATACAAAACCAGACAGAAAAGGGGTTATGAAACCCTAACTTTCTCAAATTCCTTCCAAACCCAAATTTGGTTGCAATTACCAATCATTTACACCTACTAGAGTCATTACCCCTCATTACCAACCATCATCAATAAGCACAACATCATGATCACATTAAACCAGAAAATTCATCAATAAATTGAAAACTTCACCAATTCATCTCAAACCAAGAAATAAGCCACAAATTTCAGCACTTTAGCCACCACTAGGCACAAATTAAACATCATTAAGTGTAGGAAGAAGGTCAATCACCACTTACCTAGTAAACAAGAGAAGAGGAGTTAATGGACACCTTAACTTCCTTGAACACTTCCACAAAATCACTTACTAACACCAAATGGAAGGATTTTATGGAGTAGAAACAAATTTCAGCAATTGGTTTGGATGATTTGCACTAGATGCTAGCTCAAAGTTTGAAGAGGTTTCTTCCTTCTTGAGCTCAAGGTGGCCGGCCAACATAGAGAAAGAAATGGTGATTTTTGTGGTAATTTTGTGATATTTAATCAAATGGTAAAGAAAGGTCAAAAAGGTGAATAGTTGTCTTAGGCTTCAACCAATGGAAGAGTGACACTTGTCACTCCATTCAATGCATTCCTATCCCTTTCTTTTCCTCTCACATCAATCACTTCACCTCCTCTACTTATCTCTTAACATCCGATAAATTTCAACCCGTAACCGAAACTTAACCTTATTGGCCGAATTTTTCCGAACTTTCGCACTCGTGGGTCCCACGTCCGATATATATATCCTTAATTTCTCAAAAACTAACCGATACTAGAAAATCATTTTAAAACTATTTTTGCTCATAAACTTTATCTGGGAATTTTTTCTAATAAAGAAAATGTAGAAAAAAACGGGCGATTAAATAAAATAAACCCAAGAAAATTTAAAAATTTCCGGGTTCTCAAACTCATTTTTTTTTCGGGGCGTCACAATCTCCCCTCCTTAAAAGAATGTCGTCCTCGACATTCCACTTGTACCAATCAAGTCGAGATATCCCGCAAGAATCATGAATATTGCAAACCAAACCCGCAGTCCGGCATCCTAAACTTCAAGCCTAGGATACACTACAGAGATCTGAAACCTAAGCTCTGATACCAACTGTCACAGCACCACCTCCCCCTGAGGCGAACCAGAGGGTTCGGCGGGCCGCCTGCCCAGCTCTCGCCGGGACTCAGTCGTTCACTACAATCCTCAATTGAATTTCAAGATATATATATATCAAATATACATCAAAGGTTCCCAATCTTTACATATCAAAAGCGAAGCGTCCACGCTTCCGCAATGCCACTCTGATCCTTGATCACAATTAGTATACAGGAGGAAGTCCAAAACTAGACTATTACACATCCAAACAATTCTAAACGTTCTAAACGTTCAATACAATCCCAATATGAATGATTACACAAAAGGAAATCCAAGTTCAATCCATACATGAGATAATCCATGAATAAACGCTACAAGCCCTTCCTTCGCCTTGAGCCCTGTGGAGGGGAATAAAACATTTTTGGGTTGAGCTAGAAGCTCAGCGAGTAACCAGTAAAATCAGTAATCAAATCGGTTTAACCATAGTTCATTTCAATGATGTTCAATTCAAATCAAATGATAAGTCCAGAAACAATTTCAACATTTACAAAACATTAAATATGGAGTATCAATAATTCAAGAAACATGTACAATGGAAATCGATAGTAACATTCGTGCAAAGGATACATTCGTTCTCCTGTCCTTCATTTGAAATTTCATTATTTTCCACCAACCTCCACCAACCTACAAAGGTAATACTCGAGTATACCAAACGTTCACCCAGGTCCCTAATCGCCCGACCGAGTCCACTTCTGGCTCGAGACGACCGGTAACAAGGGGCAATGGCCAGTTCAGCCCAAAAGGCTTACATTCATGCGCAAGTAGCATTTAATCATTAATCATTGAAAATTTCATATTTATTTAGGTCGAGTGCGATAAAGTACACACTCGCCTAGAAAACTCGTTTTAACAATCATTGAAAGAAAAATCAATAATAACAAGATACTGATATGCAAGCACGCATGATATGTAAGAAAACAGTTCCAACATTAAATTTGGAAACAGTTCAAAAGTAAATAATGCAAGAAACGGTTCATAAATAATTTTAGAAATAGTTTGAGGTCACTCACCTCCATGGCTCAGAAATCATCCATCAAATATCATTGCCTTGCTCAAATCCAAGTCTTAAATCACAAACTCAATGCAAACGAGTTCCTTCAAAGTTCGGACAGCACTTCCCCTGAATTTGTTAACTTTTCCAGCCATCATGGCTTCATTACTTCCTCAAATCAGTCCCAAAGGTACACACACAACAACAAGTTCATCCAATAGCCATTCAGCAAGCTCCAAGTAGTACTAGTACAAGTCCAGCTAGGGAAAAGTCCGGAAATGAAAGTTTAGCTCAAACCAGAAAAACAGTTTTGACGTCATTTTGCGGTAATGGTATCAAAGGCGTTACGTTTGTCGGATGAAGGTGCAAGACCCACCGTTTCGAAGCTAAAAGACAGGGCTACAACAATGTAGAAGGCCACTCAGTCCAAATCCTAGCACAACTAGGTCAAATATGCAAAATACCAAACCAGAACCTTAATTGCAGGTTTACAAATTACACTATGCTGTAATTAGTCCAACTCAGTCTATACAGGTCCGAATGCAGAAATTCCAAAGGAATATGATAGCTAGGACATCAAGCTACATTTCATTAGAAGACCTAAACCATCAAATCCAAAGCAATTCCAGTCAAAACAGCCGATTACAGGCGCAGTTCGGCTATCCTGATGAACCCAGAACAGCAATAGTAAATTCGACTTGTCTCACTCTACACTACTCCAAATGACCTGAAATTTTACAGACACCTCAAAAACATCAATACCTACAACTTTCATGTTTTAAGAAAAGGCCAATTCGGCCTCTAACCATATGATACAAAACCAGACAGAAAAGGGGTTATGAAACCCTAACTTTCTCAAATTCCTTCCAAACCCAAATTTGGTTGCAATTACCAATCATTTACACCTACTAGAGTCATTACCCCTCATTACCAACCATCATCAATAAGCACAACATCATGATCACATTAAACCAGAAAATTCATCAATAAATTGAAAACTTCACCAATTCATCTCAAACCAAGAAATAAGCCACAAATTTCAGCACTTTAGCCACCACTAGGCACAAATTAAACATCATTAAGTGTAGGAAGAAGGTCAATCACCACTTACCTAGTAAACAAGAGAAGAGGAGTTAATGGACACCTTAACTTCCTTGAACACTTCCACAAAATCACTTACTAACACCAAATGGAAGGATTTTATGGAGTAGAAACAAATTTCAGCAATTGGTTTGGATGATTTGCACTAGATGCTAGCTCAAAGTTTGAAGAGGTTTCTTCCTTCTTGAGCTCAAGGTGGCCGGCCAACATAGAGAAAGAAATGGTGATTTTTGTGGTAATTTTGTGATATTTAATCAAATGGTAAAGAAAGGTCAAAAAGGTGAATAGTTGTCTTAGGCTTCAACCAATGGAAGAGTGACACTTGTCACTCCATTCAATGCATTCCTATCCCTTTCTTTTCCTCTCACATCAATCACTTCACCTCCTCTACTTATCTCTTAACATCCGATAAATTTCAACCCGTAACCGAAACTTAACCTTATTGGCCGAATTTTTCCGAACTTTCGCACTCGTGGGTCCCACGTCCGATATATATATCCTTAATTTCTCAAAAACTAACCGATACTAGAAAATCATTTTAAAACTATTTTTGCTCATAAACTTTATCTGGGAATTTTTTCTAATAAAGAAAATGTAGAAAAAAACGGGCGATTAAATAAAATAAACCCAAGAAAATTTAAAAATTTCCGGGTTCTCAAACTCATTTTTTTTTCGGGGCGTCACAATCTCCCCTCCTTAAAAGAATGTCGTCCTCGACATTCCACTTGTACCAATCAAGTCGAGATATCCCGCAAGAATCATGAATATTGCAAACCAAACCCGCAGTCCGGCATCCTAAACTTCAAGCCTAGGATACACTACAGAGATCTGAAACCTAAGCTCTGATACCAACTGTCACAGCACCACCTCCCCCTGAGGCGAACCAGAGGGTTCGGCGGGCCGCCTGCCCAGCTCTCGCCGGGACTCAGTCGTTCACTACAATCCTCAATTGAATTTCAAGATATATATATATCAAATATACATCAAAGGTTCCCAATCTTTACATATCAAAAGCGAAGCGTCCACGCTTCCGCAACGCCACTCTGATCCTTGATCACAATTAGTATACAGGAGGAAGTCCAAAACTAGACTATTACACATCCAAACAATTCTAAACGTTCTAAACGTTCAATACAATCCCAATATGAATGATTACACAAAAGGAAATCCAAGTTCAATCCATACATGAGATAATCCATGAATAAACGCTACAAGCCCTTCCTTCGCCTTGAGCCCTGTGGAGGGGAATAAAACATTTTTGGGTTGAGCTAGAAGCTCAGCGAGTAACCAGTAAAATCAGTAATCAAATCGGTTTAACCATAGTTCATTTCAATGATGTTCAATTCAAATCAAATGATAAGTCCAGAAACAATTTCAACATTTACAAAACATTAAATATGGAGTATCAATAATTCAAGAAACATGTACAATGGAAAGCGATAGTAACATTCGTGCAAAGGATACATTCGTTCTCCTGTCCTTCATTTGAAATTTCATTATTTTCCACCAACCTCCACCAACCTACAAAGGTAATACTCGAGTATACCAAACGTTCACCCAGGTCCCTAATCGCCCGACCGAGTCCACTTCTGGCTCGAGACGACCGGTAACAAGGGGCAATGGCCAGTTCAGCCCAAAAGGCTTACATTCATGCGCAAGTAGCATTTAATCATTAATCATTGAAAATTTCATATTTATTTAGGTCGAGTGCGATAAAGTACACACTCGCCTAGAAAACTCGTTTTAACAATCATTGAAAAAAAATCAATAATAACAAGACACTGATATGCAAGCACGCATGATATGTAAGAAAACAGTTCCAACATTAAATTTGGAAACAGTTCAAAAGTAAATAATGCAAGAAACGGTTCATAAATAATTTTAGAAATAGTTTGAGGTCACTCACCTCCATGGCTCAGAAATCATCCATCAAATATCATTGCCTTGCTCAAATCCAAGTCTTAAATCACAAACTCAATGCAAACGAGTTCCTTCAAAGTTCGGACAGCACTTCCCCTGAATTTGTTAACTTTTCCAGCCATCATGGCTTCATTACTTCCTCAAATCAGTCCCAAAGGTACACACACAACAACAAGTTCATCCAATAGCCATTCAGCAAGCTCCAAGTAGTACTAGTACAAGTCCAGCTAGGGAAAAGTCCGGAAATGAAAGTTTAGCTCAAACCAGAAAAATAGTTTTGACGTCATTTTGCGGTAATGGTATCAAAGGCGCTACGATTGTCGGATGAAGGTGAAAGACCCACCGTTTCGAAGCTAAAAGACAGGGCTACAACAATGTAGAAGGCCACTCAGTCCAAATCCTAGCACAACTAGGTCAAATATGCAAAATACCAAACCAGAACCTTAATTGCAGGTTTACAAATTACACTATGCTGTAATTAGTCCAACTCAGTCTATACAGGTCCGAATGCAGAAATTCCAAAGGCATATGATAGCTAGGACATCAAGCTACATTTCATCAGAAGACCTAAACCACCAAATCCAAAGCAATTTCAGTCAAAACAACCGATTACAGGCGCAGTTCGGCTATCCTGATGAACCCAGAACAGCAATAGTAAATTCGACATTTCTCACTTTACACTACTCCAAATGACCTGCAATTTCATCAATAAATTGAAAACTTCACCAATTCATCTCAAACCAAGAAATAAGCCACAAATTTCAGCACTTTAGCCACCACTAGGCACAAATTAAACATCATTAAGTGTAGGAAGAAGGTCAATCGCCACTTACCTAGTAAACAAGAGAAGAGGAGTTAATGGACACCTTAACTTCCTTGAACACTTCCACAAAATCACTTACTAACACCAAATGGAAGGATTTTATGGAGTAGAAACAAATTTCAGCAATTGGTTTGGATGATTTGCACTAGATGCTAGCTCAAAGTTTGAAGAGGTTTCTTCCTTCTTGAGCTCAAGGTGGCCGGCCAACATAGAGAAAGAAATGGTGATTTTTGTGGTAATTTTGTGATATTTAATCAAATGGTAAAGAAAGGTCAAAAGGTGAATAGTTGTCTTAGGCTTCAACCAATGGAAGAGTGACACTTGTCACTCCATTCAATGCATTCCTATCCCTTTCTTTTCCTCTCGCATCAATCACTTCACCTCCTCTACTTATCTCTTAACATCCGATAAATTTCAACCCGTAACCGAAACTTAACCTTATTGGCCGAATTTTTCCGAACTTTCGGACTCGTGGGTCCCACGTCCGATATATATATATGCTTAATTTCTCAAAAACTAACCGATACTAGAAAATCATTTTAAAACTATTTTGCTCATAAACTTTATCTGGGAATTTTTTCTAATAAAGAAAATGTAGAAAAAAACGGGCGATTAAATAAAATAAACCCTAGAAAATTAGAAAATTTTCGGGTTCTCAAACTCATTTTTTTTTCGGGGCGTCACATGCGATATGTTATTTGTGTAATTGGTATGATGGATTTTGTTATTTTAGTCAATTTACTGCATTCATTCATTAAAGTACCCTTTTGGAAAGAAAAGAGAGAGGGGGAGGAAAAAAAAACTATATATATATGTGGAAGGAAGACGTAGTCGCGGACATGGTCATAGCTGTGGAACAAAACGAGACCAAGAGTCAAGAGAAGAAAGGAAGGAAACAACAGCTGAACAAAACATGGACCGAGAGTGCCACTTGTATTCAAGACTTTATTATGACCCATTGTTTTGCCCGACAGGCTACCATCTGAGTTCCAGCAATTCTGTGAGATGTCACATTGGGTTGAGATGTATAAGAAAATCACGGTTCTTCGAGACGAAATAGAAGTCCAAAAGAAACTAGTCGCATACTGGGAAGGGCGATGGAAGCACGGGTATTCAGAGAAAATTGAGCTCTTGCACAAGAACTTAGAGCTAAAAAGGAAATACGAAGGGATTTTCGAGGAGGCCTTAGCAATGGCACAAAGCACTACTTCTATGGGGGTTCCAGAGAAAACTCAAAGGACAGAAGTTGCAAGGCCACAAGTGAAGACCTTCCATGCAAAGAAAAGGAGCGCATCTCTTGAGAGTCAAAGGCCAGAAGAGGGTAAGCGAGGTAGGTCATTTCCTAAGAAGGATCGTGGAGAGGTTGGTGTGACAATCTGTGGTTATTGTAGAAAATCCAATCATATTGAAGTGGATTGTTGGAGAAAGGGGAGGAGATGTCTGCGCTGTGGGAGCTCTGTGCATCGGGTTGCTAATTGCCCGGGTTTATTGCACGAAAAGAAAGGAACCCAGCAGCCAACCTAGACCGACCCTGGACCGTCAACTAGAGAAGGGACAGGAATGAAGAGCCTCGTCCCTTCTGAGGACGTAGAAGGGACAGGCTACTGGTTACTTTAGATTTGATAGATTCCGTTCATAGAAAATTTCGAGGACGAAATTTCTTAAGGGGGAGAGAGTGTGAGAACCCGTAAATTTTCCCATTTTCTAGGTTTTATTCGGGTTACTGGCATGTTTTCTGCATTTTCTTTATTCAAAAAAATTTCTAGATAATTTTTATGAGTAAATAGAGTTTTTAGGTGATTTTTCTAGTATCGAATAGTTTTTGAGAAATTAAGAGTATATATCGGACGTGGGACCCGCTTGTGCGGAAAATTCAGAAAAATTCGGCCAACTAGGTTAAGTTTCGGATACTGGGATTAAATTATCGGGTGCTAAGAGATAATTAGAGGTTACCCAAATGGATTGGTGTGAGAGGAACAAAGAGATAGAGATGCATTAAATAGGGTGACAAGTGTCACCATAAGATTAATTCTTAAGTTTGACTACTATTCATAACTTTACCATTTAATTAAAATTGGCCAAAAATCATCTTCATTTCTCATCCTCTTGGACGAATTTCTTAGGGAGGAAAAGAGAGAAAATCTTCCAATTTTTGCCTTCATTTCTTGCTCAAATCTACCAAATCAACCACTTAATCTTGCTTTTGTTCCATAGAAAACCTTAAGTGAGTGATTGTGAGGTGATTGGTGAAGTTGTTTGGAAAGCTAAGGTGACTAGTTGCTCTCTCTCTTATGTTGCTAAGGTGAGTTGTGAAGGAACCCCTCTCCTCCCTCTAATGATGTTTAATTCATGAATTGTGGTAGTTTAAGATGTAAGTTTATGGATTATATCTTGATTTTTGGTTGAATTGGTGAAGTTTTATAATTATTGGTGATTTTCTGTTTTAATATGAGTGTTATGGTGTGGCTATGTATGATGATTTGAAATGATATTTAAGGAAACTAGAAGGTGGAAAAAGTGGTTAATTGCAAGAAATTTGTGTTTTGGAAAGAAAATTGGAAAGTTAGGGTTTCTTTGATTTACATTCTGGCGGGCACTGTAGCTCATAGTTAGGGGCCGAATTGGCCTTGGGTTAAAACATGAGAGTTGTAGGGAATGATATTTATTTTAGAGATGCTTACAAAATTTCAGGTCAATCGGAGTAGCGTAGCTTGAGAAAAGACGGAATTACCCTTGCTGCCCTGGTTTTACCCGAATTTGAGAATTGCGTCTGTAATTGGTTAATTTGGTTGGGAATACTTCAGAATTGGTTGTTAAGGTCTTCTGATGAATTATAGCCCTGTTTCTTAGCTTTCAGATGGCTTTGGAATTATTGGATTTGGACTTAGGTAACCTGATTTATGATGTTTGTACCAGAATGCGATTTGTGAACCTGTTGTTGCGGTTCTGGTTTAGTATCTTGCATTTTTGACCTGGTTACACTCGAAACTGTGCTGAGTAGCCTTCTTCAAGATTGTAGCCTTATCTCTTAGCTTCGAAACAGTGTACCTTGCACCTCCGTCCGATAAGTGTAGTGCCAACGGGGCCAAAACCGCAAAATGATGTCAAAAACTGTTTTTTTTGGGTTAGAGTTAATTCCATTTCCGGATTTTCCTGGTTTACTCTAGTGCTTATACATTCTTATGGAGCCCTATTTTGGTGGTATTTGGAATTGGTTTATGACTTGTAATTGAGTCTTATTGTGCTTATTTGAATATTTTAGGGCTTGACTTTCATTTCCGGACTTTTCCCTAGCTTGAATTGTACTTGTACTACCTGGAGCTTACTGAACGGCTATTGAATGAACTTATTTTGTGTGTGACTTTGGGACTGGTTGAGGAAAATAATGAAACCATGATGGCTGGAAAAGTAAGCAAATTTAGGGGAAGTGCTGTCCAATTTTTTTGGCCGTTTGGTTCCTTTAAGTTTGATTTGCCTTTTGGTAGAAATGAAGGGCTTTTGGGTTGTTGGAGCCTAGGTCTTCATGTTACCTTTTCGTTCCCAAAAATCATGTTTTGCACCCTTGCGTTAGTAATTATTTGGCGAGGCATACGACGTGTAGTCGAGCCTTACTTGTGCATTCCGTTTACTCGATTTTGGATGTGAAACCTTCAATTGGTTTACTTTGATTATTTTAGGGTTTCTTGGCGATTAAAGCCAATCAGAAGTGAAAACTTTTGAAGTATCCGTACTTGAACCGGTGAGTGTACCACTCCCCCCACTTGTTGTTTAACTCGGTTTCTGTACATGCAATCTGTGATATGAACGACTGAACTATCTGTTTATTCTGTTTGAGACGAGGGTGTACTTTATCACACTCGTTCTCTTGTCTGTTCATATGCCAATTTTGAGTGCGTATATGTATCTTGCATCTGTATCTGTATCTGTTCTGACGTCGTTTGGAAGCTTGTATCCAACGACCTTTCTGGGACCTCTGAGCTCAACCCCTGTGGCTAGTTACTCGAGTCGGGCCGCAAGGGCCTGGTCGATTAGATAACGAACCACGGTAGTCTGTTTTAGGATCTTTGGGTATTGAGACCCTTGATTCCGGTATACTCGAGTATTACCATTTCTGATCTGATTGGATTTCGGGCCCGGTGGGGGTATGTGAGGTGGAAGGAGTCGAAGAAAATGGAGTCTACGGTATTGGTTACTTCTGTAACGTTGACGGAGTGTCAACTGTTATTTCGATCAAGTTTCGGTGAAGCAAATGGGAATTTGGCTCCTGAGAGCCACCCATATCCTTTCTGTCTATGGTGTTTGTTCACTTCTTTATTTGATGCACATATGTGATTAATTGAATATGAAGTTCCATGTTTCTTATTTGCTATTATTTTGGTACCTCATTGAGCGTAAGCTCACCCCTTCCCGTTATCTTTGTTTTCCTTACAGGGAACCACTTTTGGGGCTAAGATGTTTTGACGCACGAGTCGAGCTAGTTTTATTATATTTTGTAAAGCTCCTCGATAGTTGGAAAACCCTAAATGTATTTTGATCTAATTATCTTCTTTTGTTCCGTAAATTACCAACGTATGTGTATAAAACTATTTACCCTGTTCATGTATCCTATTTGGATTGGAAATGTTTTCCCGAGTCATATGGCCATATCTGTATTCGTTGGGCTCCTGGCGGGTGGTAATGTGGCAACCACTATTGATTTTTGGTGTTGATTTTCGTTTTTCCATTTGGCGACTTTGAATCGTTTGAGCGTGCTATTATCTTCCTGAACGTTTTCGATTTATTTTAACGGCTCGACTGAGTCTTGGCGAGAGCTGGGCAGGCGGCCCGCCGAACCCTTTGGTTCGCCTTAGGGGGAGGTGGGGCTGTCACAGGTGGTATCAGAGCCTGCTTCGCGTGGTCTCTGCGCGGAGTGAGCTTGGGCTGAGTGGTGAATAGGTATGAAGGATTAAGTACTCGTTCAAGCATAAGCTATGAACCTTGAAGTGTTATAGATCTTCAATCTTTCTCATGGTATCTACGGACCATAGATAGGTATGTCAGGTAGGAATTTCGATTTGTAGATGGTTTACTCTTGGGACTGGCCAGCTCGAGATGTGAACTATCTTATTTCGGATTCTCGTACCCGAGTACTCCAGAATTGAGGCGATACGTAGGTATTTGAGACTTGTATTTTGGAAACTTGAACAGGCTTTGTCTGACTAGAATGAGCACAAGAGGTCAATGGACATCTAGTTTGGATAGTAAGTGACGTGAGAGACCAGACGGGCTGATACTGGGACGACTTCACCTTTTCCTTTTGGTTCGCCCGTATATTACTACCACCTGACGTTAGTATATGTGATTGTGTACATGGTTATCTGTCCAACTTGATATGTATTTGTGTACTTGCTTATCCGTCTTTTGATATGGCGTGTCATGTGCGATATGTTATTTGTGTAATTGGTATGATGGATTTTGTTATTTTAGTCAATTTACTGCATTCATTCATTAAAGTACCCTTTTGGAAAGAAAAGAGAGAGGGGGAGGAAAAAAAAACTATATATATATGTGGAGGGAAGACGTAGTCGCGGACATGGTCATAGCTGTGGAACAAAACGAGACCAAGAGTCAAGAGAAGAAAGGGAGGAAACAACAGCTGAACAAAACATGGATCGAGAGTGCCACTTGTATTCAAGACTTTATTATGACCCATTGTTTTGCCCGACAGGCTACCATCTGAGTTCCAACAATTCTATGAGATGGCACATTGGGTTGAGATGTATAAGGAAATCACGGTTCTTCGAGACGAAATAGAAGTCCAAAAGAAACTAGTCGCATACTGGGAAGGGCGATGGAAGCACGAGTATTCAGAGAAAATTGAGCTCTTGCACAAGAACTTAGAGCTAAAAAGGAAATACGAAGGGATTTTCGCGGAGGCCTTAGCAATGGCACAAAGCACTACTTCTATGGGGGTTCCAGAGAAAACTCAAAGGACAGAAGTTGCAAGGCCACAAGTGAAGACCTTCCATGCAAAGAAAAGGAGCGCATCTCTTGAGAGTCAAAGGCCAGAACAGGGTAAGCGAGGTAGGTCATTTGCTAAGAATGATCGTGGAGAGGTTGGTGTGACAATCTGTGGTTATTGTAGAAAATCCAATCATATTGAAGTGGATTGTTGGAGAAAGGGGAGGAGATGTATGCGCTGTGGGAGCGCTGTGCATCGGGTTGCTTGTAACAGCCCCACCTCCCCCTAAGGCGAACCAAAGGGTTCGGCGGACCGCCTGCCCAGCTCTCGCCGGGACTCAGTCAGTCACTATAAGAAAAGACAATAAAACCCACAAAACAATCGAAATAACAATAATTCCAAACTTAAACGTAAACTTATATACATATCCATCCCAAAAGCAATACAACTTATTTACAAAGGTTCTCCATTCTCCATTCTCCATACAACCAGCCCACCAAACATTGGGGCGAGAACCATAACAAAAGAATCAAAAGTACTTGATCGGCTAGTCTATACGTAGCTTCCGTCCTTGCACGTCTTCCCCTGCTAAGGAAAACAAAAAAAACTAAAGGAATGAGCTGGAAAGCTCAGTGAGGTTCCGTACACATAGGCAACAAGAGAATCAATGCATTCAATACATATAAACAACAATTCAAAATACAAGTACAAATAAAGCGATAAACACATTCATGAAAAGGATACGGGCTCACAAGGAGCCATTCGTTCATTCGTTCGTTCATTCATTCTCCTTTCGTTCCCCTACCTTCAATCATTTGAAAATGCATTTTGTATAAGTAAAACCCTTCATTCATTCATTCGTTCATTCATTTCATTCACCCCGTCCCTGGCTTTTGGCCAGGCTCCACCAACCTACAAGGTAATACTCGAGTATACCGAAACACTTACCCAAAGCTACCGTCCTACCCGACCAAGTCCTTTGCTGGCTCGAATAGTCCGTTGAACAGAGGGTTTTGGGGCCCAGTTCAGCCAGTGTGATAAGGTACACACATGGCTTACAGTCATGCACACTTACAATATCACTTGATCAATTATCAACCTTCAACCTCAACTAAGCCGAGTGCGATAAAGTACACCCTCGACTTAGAAGGCGAGGGACAATTGAAAACACTTCACAATAAATCACTTAGCAATATTTCATAATAAGCACATTTGCCATATAATTGCACTTAGGTACACATAAGCAGTTTAACACATAAATTCGGAAAACACTCACAACTCATAGCAATTATCCACCATCACATATACATTTATCAAGCAATAAAATGTACTCAATTAAGCCATAAAACCCCTCAATTAAAGCTAATTATAATCTTCAAAATCAACTATAAGAAAACCCCCAAACTAACCCTAGAAACCGGAAATTCACACAAAAAGCGGAAATTTTCCGCAAGCAACCACCACTAACGTATCCAAGCTTCAATTAACACCATTTTAATCCATCAATTCAAGACCAATCCATGACTTTTATATAAAATCAGTAAAATCTCTAATAAATCAGAAAATTGTCCAACTTGACCTAGAACCATAAAATCATTCACCATATAGCATGATTAACCCTCACAAACCTCTAATTAACCAACTTTAGAACAAAAGGGAGGTTTCTTCAACTTACCTTATGAATTCAAGAAAGGTAGAAACTTGCAACTTCCCTTCCAAAAACAACTCCACAATCACCTTCAACTCACTTTAGCTAGCACTTGTACCAAGTAACTCGAAAATCCTTCGGTGAAAACTCAAGTTATGAGTGAAAAATGAAACTAGAAATTGAAGAGTGCTTTCTTTCTCTCAAGAGCCTCGGTTGAGTAGGAGCCAAAAATGAAGAAAACAGCAACCAAGACAAGATATTTATGAAGGAAACAGCCGGTCAAAGCTCATGACCGACTCTGCCACATCAGAATCCGGCCGGTTTCTGGCGGGATTTTAGGCCGAATTCCTGGCCGGATTCGAGGCAGTAGCTAACTCGTTTTTTTTTTCAAAAACCCCCAACAATCCGGCCAAGAACTGGCCGGATTTCCGGCCGGATTCGGCCCTTCCACATTTTACAAAAATTTTTCTCCTTTTCCCAAATTCGAATGCCACGCTCAACCGTACTTCCAACACACACACATATATACATACTCACACATAAATACACATAACAACAAGGCCTTCCTTTGATTAAAACGATTAGTTAACAAATTTTCACTAAAAGGGGGAAAAGAAAATAAGCAAAAGGCCAAGAAAAATTGGGAAAGGTTAGGGTTCTCACACTCTCCCCCCCTTAGGAAATTTCGTCCTCGAAATTTTTCTCACCTTCATTAACACCAGGCGAGTCCGGAACTGGTCGGTTGTCTAACGCATATGCTTTGGCCGGTACACTTGTTCGGTTCCCTCTTTCTTTTACCGGTTTTGATTTAGTTCCATCCAGTGACTGAGTACTATCCTCACGTGGATGTCTGCGCTGTTTGGTTTATTCTTGCTTCCCGTTCATATTTTCTAAGCGTTTGGTTTATTCTTGCTTCCCGTTTAAGTGAAGTTTTGTCCACTAATCGTTTTAAACGGAAGGGTCTTGTTGTTATGTGCAATTATGTGTGAGATATGTATGTATGTGTATGTGTTAGAAGTACGATTTAGCGTGGCAATCAAACTTGGAAAAGAGGAAAAATTTTGCGAAAAGGCTGAAGGGCCAAATCCGGCCAGTTCTTGGCCGGATTGCTGGCCGGAATGTTGTGCATTTTTGAAAAAAAATTGGATTAGCTACTGCCTCGAATCCGGCCGAAAATCCGGCCAGATTCCGGCCGGATTGTGACGTGTCACAGCCGGTCAGAAGCTTTGACCGGCTGTTTCCTTCATAAATATCTTGGTTTTGGTTGCTTTTCTCTTCATTTTTGTTCCCTGCTCAACCGAGCTTCATAGAGAGAAAACAAGAAAAGCTCTTTCAAATTTCTACTCCAAGCTTGAGATTTAACCGTTTGTTTTGCAAATTGCTCCGATTAATTTCTTATCTAAGTTGGGTACAAGCTCTTGGTGGAGTTGCTTTTAAAGGGGAAGTCTTAAGTTCCTACCTTGGCTTGAGTTGTTGCAAGGTGAGTTGCTAAGGAAGTTCTTGTTTTGTTTTGCTATTGGTTAATTGGTGAATTGTGAATGTTAAAGATGCTATATTGTGGATGATTTCTTGGGTTTGGGTCAAGTTGGAACATTTTCTAATTAATTTGGGATTTATCTGATTTTATATGAAAGTCTTGGATTGGACTTGGATTAGTGGTTTAAATGGTGCTAATGGAAGCTTGTATACGTTATTTACGGTTGTTGGCGGAAAATTTCCGCTTGTGATGTGATTTCCGGTTTCTAGGGTTTTGATTTAGGGATTTTTCTGTTTAATATGAATATGATTGTGTGGCTATGTATGATGATTGGAAATGGTATATAATGACTCTAGGAGGTGGAAAAAGTGGACAATTGCAATCAATTTCTGTTTTGGAAGAAATTTCAGAAAATTAGGTTTTGTGAAGGAACATTCTGCCCGAATTTTTAGCTCCTAGTTAGAGGCCGAATTGGCCTTATATTAAAACATGAAAGTTTTAGGGAATGACATTTTAGAGGTGCCTACAAAATTTCAGGTCAATCGGAGTAGTGTAGAATGAGATAAGTCGAAATTACTATTGCTGTTCTGGTTTTACCCGAAATTGAGAACTGCGCCAGTAATTGGTTGTTTTGGCTGGAATTGCTTCCGAATTGGTTGTTGAGGCCTTATGATGAAATTTATCCCTATTTCTTAGCTTTCATCTGGTTTTGGAATTTCTGGATTTGGACTTGGAGAGCCTGAGTTATGATGTTTCCGCTAGAATGCGTTTTGGTGAATCTGTTTTACGTTTTTGATGTAGTATTTTGCATTTTTGACCTGTTTGCACTCAAAACTGGTTTGAGTGACCTTCTGTGATGTTGTAGCCCTGTCTTTTAGCTTCGAGATGGTGGGTCTTTCACCCTCATCCGATAAGCGTAGTGAAATTTGTGCCATTACCGTAAAATGAGGACAAAAACTGTTTTTTTTTCAGGGCCAAAGCTAGTTACATTTCCGAAATTTCTGGTTTCCTTTAATGTGGTATATGCTTATGGAACCCTATTGGGGTCATGTTTGGCCCTGGTTTATGACTCGTTATCGAGTCTCATTGTACTTGTTTGCGTGTTTTAGGGCGTGATGGTGGTGCACAACGTTCTTTTGACGAAAGTGCTTGAAACCACATTTGCTAGCGTGGTGAGTATACTACTCACTTGTGTGTTAATATATGGCTTTGCTACTTGAACTTGGTGCTTTGAATGTTAATTGCTTGAAGTGAAAGTGTACTTTATCACTCTCACTTATTGTTTCGCATGTTATTGGAAAGTTATTGGAATGTTATATGAAATGTTACATGAAATGAAAATTGAAATGAAAGTACTTGACTTGGTGTCAAATGGACGAGTATCCAACGACTACAAATGTTATCATCGAGCTCAACCCCATTGGTAGTCGATTGAATCGAGCCGACAAGGGCTTGGTCGTGACAATTAATGAGCCTTGGGTAAAGTTATAAGGAATCTTGTAGTATGAGAGACTCTCGATTCCGGTATACTCGAGTAATACCACAATGCATGTGTTTGGATTGCGGCCCCGGTTGGGGAATGTTAGGAGGAATGGAATGGAAGTAAAGTGGAGTCTACGGTTGGTTACTTTTAAACATTGACGAAGAGTCAATGAGATCCGATCAAGAATGCAAACGAGGAAAAAGGGCTCTTGAGAGCCACCCGTATCCTTTTATCCTCATTACTTATTTTGGGCAATTTTGTGGCTTTACTTATTTTGGTAAATTGGATTGTTAAGCTTGATGCATCTGTGAACTTGGTTGCTTGAGTTGTATTCTCACTGGGCAATTAGCTCACCCCGTTCCTCTTGTTTTCCTTACAGGAATATGACTTTTTTTTTTGGAATAAATCTTGATAGATGGTTGCCGAATGAACTAGATGAATGTCTCTTTTGTATTGTATATGATATGGGACCCTAAATGTATCATTAGGGCCGTTTTCACTTGTGATTTGACAAACCACACATGTAGTGACTTTTGTATCACTTTTAAATGCCATTTTGGCTTGTAAATGCTTAAGGTTATGTGGTATATGTATTTCGATGTTTGGTTGGGTTCGGACGGGTCGGTTACTATTCATGGCCGACTCCGAATTTCATTTTTTTTATTTTGGGTCATTTTGCCCTTTTGCTTTGTTTACGCGCGTTATAAGTTCCGGAACGCAATAGAACGCTCTAAACTGCACCGTTAGTCCTGGCGAGAGCTGGGCAGGCAGTCCGCTAACCCCTTTGGTTCGCCTTAGGGGAAGGTGGGGCTGTCACAGTTGGTATCAGAGCCATATGCCGACAGTTGGGACCTTACGTCCTTCGTCTGGAAAAGCCCCGAGCCTCTCGTTCGTGAAGAGTCACGAAGCGAAACTCTCCGTAGGGGATGCCCGCGTGCGGGTGGTAAGCTGATAGGTACCCCGTGATGTGACCCTGAAAACTGTCACAGTTGGTATCAGAGCCTGCTTCGCGTGGTCTCTGCGCGGAGTGAGCCTGGACTAAGTAGTGAATAGGTATGAATGACTAAGTGCTCGTTTGAGCCTAAGCTCTGAATTGTGAATGTTATAGGCCGTAAATCTCTCTCATGATATCTGAGGATCATAGATAGGTACGTCTGGTAGGCATTTTGATTGTAGATAGTTTACTCTTGGGACTGGCCAGCTCGAGAGGTGAATTATCTTATTTCGAATTCTCGTACCTGAGTACTCCAGAGTTGAAACGGTGTTAAGTATGTGCGATTTGTATTTTGGGAACATGAACAGGCTTTGTTCGATTAGAATGAGCACAAGAGATCAATGGACATCTAGTTTGGATAGTAAGTGACGTGAGAGACCAGACGGTCTGATACTGGGATGACTTCACCTTTTCCTTTTGGTTCGTCCGTATATTACTACCACCTGACGTTAGTATATGTGCTTGTATATGTGCTTGTATACATGGTTATCTGTCCAACTTGATATGTATTTGTGTACTTGCTTATCCGTCTTTTAATATGGCGTGTTATGTATGATATGTTATTTGTGTAATTGGTATGATAGATTTTGTTATTTTAGTCAATTTATTGCATTCATGCATTAAAGTACCCTTTTGGAAAGAAAAGAGAGAAAAAAAAAAAAAAAAAAGAGACGTAGTCGCGGACATGGTCATAGCAGTGAAACAAAACGAGACCAAGAGTCAAGAGAAGAAATGGAGGAAACAACAGCTGAACCAAACATGGACCAAGAGTGCCACTTGTATTCAAAACTTTATTATGACCCATTGTTTTGCCGACAGGCTACCATCTGAAGTCCAGCCACTAATATTTTCTTCTCTTGACTCTTGGTCTCGTTTATATTTTCTAAGCGTTCATATTTTCTAAGCGATACACATACATACATATCCAAGCAAGCGAGAGATGTCTGCGCTGTGGGAGCGCCAAGCATCGAATTGCTCATTGTTCTAAAACTATACTCAAAGTGCGTAAAAAGAAAGGAACCCAACAACCAACCAAGACCGACCCTGGACCGTCAAGTGGAGAAGGGACTGGAATGAAGAACCTCGTTTCTTCTGATTCTGAAGACGGAGAAGGCACAGGCCATTGGTTACTTTAAATTTTGAAGGTAAAAATTTCGAGGACGAAATTTCTTAAGGGGGGGAGAGTGTGAGAACCCTAAACCGTTCATATTTTCTAAGCGTTTGGTTTATTCTTGCTTCCCGTTTAAGTGAAGTTTTGTGCACTAATCGTTTTAAACGGAAGGGTCTTGTTGTTATGTGCAATTATGTGTGAGATATGTATGTATGTGTATGTGTTAGAAGTACGATTTAGCGTGGCAATCAAACTTGGAAAAGAGGAAAAATTTTGCGAAAAGGCTGAAGGGCCGAATCCGGCCGGAAATCCGGCCAGTTCTTGGCCGGATTGCTGGCCGGATTGTTGTGCATTTTTGAAAAAAAATTGGATTAGCTACTGCCTCGAATCCGGCCAAAAATCCGGCCAGATTCCGGCCGGATTGTGACGTGTCACAGCCGGTCAGAAGCTTTGACCGGCTGTTTCCTTCATAAATATCTTGGTTTTGGTTGCTTTTGTCTTCATTTTTGTTCCCTGCTCAACCGAGCTTCATAGAGAGAAAACAAGAAAAGCTCTTTCAAATTTCTACTCCAAGCTTGAGATTTAACCGTTTGTTTTGCAAATTGCTCCGATTAATTTCTTATCTAAGTTGGGTACAAGCTCTTGGTGGAGTTGCTTTTAAAGGGGAAGTCTTAAGTTCCTACCTTGGCTTGAGTTGTTGCAAGGTGAGTTGCTAAGGAAGTTCTTGTTTTGTTTTACTATTGGTTAATTGGTGAATTGTGAATGTTAAAGATGCTATATTGTGGATGATTTCTTGGGTTTGGGTCAAGTTGGACCATTTTCTAATTTATTTGGGATTTATCTGATTTTATATGAAAGTCTTGGATTGGACTTGGATTAGTGGTTTAAATGGTGCTAATGGAAGCTTGTATACGTTATTTACGGTTGTTGGCGGAAAATTTCCGCTTGTGATGTGATTTTCGGTTTCTAGGATTTTGATTTAGGGATTTTTCTGTTTAATATGAATATGATTGTGTGGCTATGTATGATGATTGGAAATGGTATATAATGACTCTAGGAGGTGGAAAAAGTGGACAATTGCAATCAATTTCTGTTTTGGAAGAAATTTCAGAAAATTAGGTTTTGTGAAGGAACATTCTGCCCGAATTTTTAGCTCCTAGTTAGAGGCCGAATTGGCCTTAGCTTAAAACATGAAAGTTGTAGGGAATGACATTTTAGAGGTACCTACAAAATTTCAGGTCATCGGAGTTGTGTAGAATGAGATAAGTCGAAATTACTATTGTTGTTCTGGTTTTACCCGAAATTGAGAACTGCGCCAGTAATTGGTTGTTTTGGCTGGAATTGCTTCCGAATTGGAATTTTTAGCTCCTAGTTAGAGGCCGAATTGGCCTTAGCTTAAAACATGAAAGTTGTAGGGAATGACATTTTAGAGGTACCTACAAAATTTCAGGTCATCGGAGTTGTGTAGAATGAGATAAGTCGAAATTACTATTGCTGTTCTGGTTTTACCCGAAATTGAGAACTGCGCCAGTAATTGGTTGTTTTGGCTGGAATTGCTTCCGAATTGGTTATTGAGGCCTTCTGATGAAATTTATCCCTGTTTCTTAGCTTTCATCTGGTTTTGGAATTTCTGGATTTGGACTTGGAGAGCCTGAGTTATGATGTTTCCGCTAGAATGCGTTTTGGTGAATCTGTTTTACGTTTTTGATGTAGTATTTTGCATTTTTGACCTGTTTGCACTCAAAACTGGGTTGAGTGACCTTCTGTGATGTTGTAGCCCTGTCTTTTAGCTTCGAGATGGTGGGTCTTTCACCCTCATCCGATAAGCGTAGTGAAATTTGTGCCATTACCGTAAAATGAGGACAAAAACTGTTTTTTTTTCAGGGCCAAAGCTAGTTACATTTCCGAAATTTCTGGTTTCCTTTAATGTGGTATATGCTTATGGAACCCTATTGGGGTCATGTTTGGCCCTGGTTTATGACTCGTTATCGAGTCTCATTGTACTTGTTTGCGTGTTTTAGGGCGTGATGGTGGTGCACAACGTTCTTTTGACAAAAGTGCTTGAAACCACATTTGCTAGCGTGGTGAGTATACTACTCACTTGTGTGTTAATATATGGCTTTGCTACTTGAACTTGGTGCTTTGAATGTTAATTGCTTGAAGTGAAAGTGTACTTTATCTGTGACGACCCCACTTCTCCCAAGGGCGAACCCAAGGGTATCGGCGGGCCACCTGCCTAGCTCGCGCCAGGACTCAAAACTTAAAGCAATAAAACGTGATAGATCGAAAGAGCACTATATACAATATACACAATCCCAAAGTTATATTTACATCTTCAAAAGTCTCGAGTCAAACGACTCTAATACACTATAACCACAACCAACAGAAGATAGACCCTGAGAAGGGTCCTTATACAAACCACCAAAACGAAAACAAACATCCTAACTGTTCAACTATTACAAGCCAATCTAACTATACTAGTATACGAGCCAAAAGTCCCCGCGTCGGCCCCTGCTAAGGAAAACAAAAGGAAAGGGGTAAGCTATATGCTTAGTAAGTAAACAGGGGCGAAAGCATAAATTTCACGTAACAGTTACACAGTAAGAGTAAAGCAAAAGCAGAAAAGTCACATCACATAATAAGGATACAGGTGGCTCCAAAGCCAATTCATATGCCATGCGTGATCTCCTGCCGACACTCCGTCGACCACACTCAATGGTCCTTAGACTTCACTTGTACACCCACCGACACCTTATCACCCTCACTGGCCAGTCACCTCACAAACTTGCCCGGGCGAACGAAATCACAAACTTGAGCTTGAGTCACAAGCTCGGGTCACAAACTTGGTCACCTTCTCGGTGAACCGGATTCACAAAATTGGTTCATAACATGAACCTACAAACTTGGTGACCGCAGACTAAGTTGGACTGACTTCGACCAAGCCCTAACCGGCTCGAATAGTCCAACAGGTCTTAGATCGGGCCCACGAACTCACAAACTTTGCAAACTTCACAAACTTTACTCGAAAGTCGCCCCGAGCCACAAGCTCAAGGGTTTTGGTTCCAAAAGGGTCATATACATATGCCAAGTACAATTATACATTCAAATTGGGGTTTAGGTCGAGTGCGATAAAGTACACCCTCGCCTAAGTACCCTTTTCACATATCTCAAACACATAGCAAAGAAAACACATCAAACTGGCCTGAATACTTACTCAGAAACTGAAATAGCAAAAGTACAAAGTCGGATCGAAATGAACAACTAGTAGTGGGCTCCACCAGTTCCGCTGTAACAGCCCCACTTTCCCCTAAGGCGAACCAAAGGGGTGAGCGGACTGCCTGCCCAGCTCTCGCCAGGACTCACGATGCAGACTAGAACTATCTATAGCGATCCGGAACTTACGAACGAGCGTAAACGAGTCAAAATGGTAAAATAACCCAAAATTTTAAAAAAATGAAATCCGAAGTCAGCCATGAATAGTGACCGACCCGTCAGAACCCAACCGAAATAGCCAACAAACATTCACATCTGAACTTTAGCGTTTACAAATCAAAATGACATATAAAAGTTTTCAAAAGTTAATATATACACACGGTTTGCCAAATCAAAAGAGAAAACGCCCCAAAAGTACACTTAGGGTTTTAATACATGAGCTATACAAAAGATATGTTCAACTAGCTCAATTTGGCAGCCATTTGTCAAATCCAGACCAAAAGGGTTTATTTTCCTGTAAGGAAAACAAAAGGAACGGAAAGGGGTGAGCTTGCGCTCAATGAGGTACCAAACAGATAGCATTAAAATCATGGCATTTCACATTTAACAAATCAGATACACATGTCAGATGTAAAGCAAAGGAACCAATGATTCAAATCAGAAGGATACGGGTGGCTCTCAGGAGCCAAATTTCCAGCGCAATACTTGATCCAAACCGGTTGACTCTCCGTCAACGTATATAGAACCAATGCGTCCGTAGACCCCTCTTATCACCGAATTCCGTCCACCAAACACCCCTTTACTGGGCCCGCTCACCTCAAACGAACAAAATGGTAATACTCGAGTATACCCGGAATCAAGGGTCTCAATACCCAAAATCCCCGAACAGACTACCGTGGTTCGTTATCTAATCGTCCAGGCCCTTGCCGGCCCGACTCGAATAACTTAGCCACAGGATTGAGCTCATAAGTCATAGAAATCCGAACAGATGCAGACACAGATAACAGATTCAAATTTTGCATAGTAAATTGGCATATGAACAGACTAGAGAACGAGTGTGATAAAGTACACCCTCGTCTCGAACAAATAAACAGATTGCAGAGCAGAAATCAAGTTAAATAGCAATGGAGGGGAGTGGTACACTCACCGGCTCAACTTCAAAAGTTTTACTTCAGATTGGCCTTAATCGCCAAGAAACCCTAAAATAATCAAAATAAACCAATTGAAGGTTTCATATCCAAAATCGAGTAAACGGAATGCACAAGTGAGGCTCGACTACACGTCGTACGCCTTGCCCAAAAATACTAATGCAAGGGTGCAAAAACATGATTTTCTTGGAAACAAAAGATAACATGAAAACCTAGGCGCAAACAACCCAAAAGCCCTTCATTTCCATCAAAAGGCAAATCTAACTTAAAGAACCAAACGGCCTAGAAAATCGGACAGCATTTCCCCTAAATTTCTTACTTTTCCAGCCATTAAGGCTTCATGATTTCCTCAAATCAGTCCCAAAACCTCACACAAAAGTCATCTCATTTCCCAAAAGCCGTTCACTAGGCTCAAAGCAATACAAGTACAAAAGTTAGCTAGGAAATGACCGGAATCAGAGTAAGCCTTAAAACATGCAAACAAGTACAATGAGACTCGATAACGAATCATAAAGCCATGCCAATCACAACCCCAATAGGGTTTCATATACATATATAAGCATAATAGCAAACCAGAAAATCAGAAAATATAACTCATTTGATCAATCAACAAAAACAGGTTCGGCCTCCGTATGCGGTAATGGCACAAAATGCGCTACGCTTATCGGATGAGGGCGTAAGACCCACCATCTCGAAGCTAAAAGACAGGGCTACAACAATGTAGAAGGCCTCTCAGTCCAAATCCTAGCACAACTAGGTCAAATGTGCCAAATACTAAACCAGAATTACCAAAACAGGTTTGCAAAACACACAAAACTGTAATGAACACAACTCAGTCTATACAAGTCCCAATGCCGAAATTCCAAAGGCATAAGTTAGCTAAGACATCCAGCTACATTTCATCAGAAGACACCAACAACAAAATCCAAACCAATTCCAGTCAAAATGGCCAATTACAAGTGCAGTTTTCGCATTCTGATCAACCCAGATCAGCAATAGTAAAAACGACATATCTCACTCTATACTACTCCAAATGACCTGAAATTTTGCAGGCACTCCAAACTCATCAATACCTACAACTTTCATGTTTTGAGTAAAGTCCAATTCGGCCTCTATCTATGACCTAAAATTTCGGACAGAATGTTCAACCAAGAACCCTAATTTTCCAGAAATTCTTCCAAATTCAAAATTGATTGCAATTTCCTATCATATGCACCTACTAGAGCTAAAGCCCCTTATTACCAACCATCAAAAACAACCACACCATCAAGATCATATGAAACCAGAAAATTCATCATAAAATTGAAAACTTCACCAAAACACTTCAAATCAAGAAACAAGTCACATAATCCATCACTTTAGGTCCCATTAAGCACCATATAAGCATCAATAAGTGTAGTAGAATGTTTAATCATCACTTACCTAAGAAATAAGAGAAGAGGAGTTGTAGACCACCCTAGCTCTTCAAGAAAACTTCACCAAACAACCTCTATCACCAACTAGAAAGATTTTTATGGAGTAGAAATGGATGTAAGCAATGTTTTTGGGTGATTTGCACCAAGTAGTAGCTAGAACTTGAAGAGTTTCTTCTTCCTTCCTTGCACAAGAGGTTCGGCCAACAAGAGGTAAGAAATGGTAATTTTTTGTGCATTTTTGAGATATTTAACCAATTTTTGGTCAAAAGTCAAAATAGTGAATAGTAACTCTTAAGTCAAACCACTAAGAGGGTGACACTTGTCACCTACATTAATGCAATCTTATCTTTCTTTTCCTCTCACATCAATCAATCTCACTCTCTACTTATCTCTTAACACCCGATAAATTTTACACAGTATCCGAAACTTAACCTTATTGGCCGAATTTTTCCGAACTTTTCGCACTAGTGGGTCCCACGTCCAATATATATTCTTAATTTTCTAAAAACTCTCCAATACTAGAAAAATTATCTAAAAACTATAATTGCTCATAAAATTTATCTAGAAAATTTTCCGGATACAGAAAGTGCAGAAAACAAGCCATGAAAAATGCGAAAACCTAGAAAATGCAAATTACGGGTTCTCACAGAAAACCAAACTTGAAGTATTTTCGAGTTTAGGGTTGTATAGCTTTTTATAGAGTCCCTGATCATAAAACACCTAAATTGGGACCTCGAGCACTTAAAAGTGTGTTTGTAGGCTATGCTGAAAATTCAAAAGCATATCGGTTGCTAGATTTAGATTCTAACGTCATTGTGGAATCTAGAGATGTCGAATTTTTAGAAGATAAATTTCTTTATAATTCGACAATGAGTACAGATTCAAGCCAAAAGCCACCACCCATTTCCAATGCTAGACTCTCTAATAATAATAAAAGGAATGCAGGGGACATTCCAAGTGAATTGAGGAGGAGTCAAAGGCAACGGAAGGAAAAACATTTATCCTCTGATTGTATAGATTCACAAGCTATTGTCTTCTTAGTTGAAAGCGACAGACAAATTCTACTTGACAAGATTCCTGTCTTGTTAAATGTAGAAGATGACCCTAAAACTTTTAGTAAAGCTATGAAATCAAGAGATGCATCGTTTTGGAGAGAGGCAATTAATGATGAAATGGATTCATTATTGAGTAATCATACTTGGATCCTAGTTGATTTGCCTCTGGGTTCTAAGCCGATTGGCTGTAAGTGGGTATTTCGAAAGAAATACGCTACTAATGGATCTATACAAACTTTTAAGGCAAGATTAGTAGCAAAAGGATTTAGACAAAAAGAGGGAATCGATTATTTTGATACTTATGCACCAGTGGCTAGAATTACACCTATAAGAGTACTATTAGCATTGGCTTCAATATTTGATTTGTGTGTACATCAGATGGATGTAAAAATGGCTTTTTTAAATGGCGACTTAAATGAAGAGGTGTATATGGATCAATCAGAAGGTTTTGTTCTACCAGGAAATGAAAAGAAAATTTGTAAACTGATAAGATCTTTGTATGGTTTAAAACAAGCACCTAAACAATGGCATCAAAAGTTTGAAACTACTATACTCTCTAATGGTTTTAAATATAATAATGCTGATAAGTGCATTTATTCCAAGTTTACTAGAGAGTATGGTGTGATAATCTGTCTATATGTGGATGACATGCTAATTGTTGGTACTAATTACAAAGGCGTTGAAGAAACTAAGAAGTATTTGTCTTTTATATTCAATATGAAAGATCTTGGAGAAGTAGATACTATCTTAGGAATTAAAGTTAAAAAACATAGTGGGGGCTATTCTTTACGTCAATCTCATTATGTTGAGAAAGTTTTGAACAAGTATCAACATTTGAAGGTAAAAGAAGTAAGCACTCCTTATGATCCTAACTTTAAGTTGTTTGAAAATTCTGGAAAATCGATTGCTCAATTAGAGTACGCTAGTGCAATTGGTGGCCTAATGTATGTTATGCATTGTACTAGGCCAGATATTTTATATGCAGTTTGTAGACTCGCTAGATACACTAAGAATCCTGGTATAGAACATTGGAAAGCTATAGGTAGATGCTTGGATATCTTAAAAGGACAAAAGATTTAGAGCTTTCCTATAACAAATTTTCGGCTGTACTTGAAGGTTATTCTGATGCAAGTTGGGTAACCAGTGTATGTGACAAAGTGTCTACTTCTGAATGGATTTTTACATTGGATGGAGGAGCTGTTTCTTGGGCATCAAAGAAATAAACTGTCATAACTCATTCCACCATGGAGGTTGAATTTGTAGCCTTAGCAGCTTCATGCAAAGAGGCCAAATGGCTAAGAAACTTACTATTAGACATCGAGTTGTGGCCAAAATCGATGCCAGCCATTTCTTTGCATTATGATAGTGAAGCCACTATGTCTAGAGCGTTAAATAGAATATATAATGGCAAATCTAGACATATAAACCTAAGAGATGAATATGTCAGACAATTATTGAATGATGGCATAGTCACAGTAGTGTATGTTAGATCATTCAACAACTTGGCGGATCCATTCACTAAAGCTCTCTCAAGAGATATAGTGAGAGCAACGTCATTGGGAATGGGGTTAAAACCCGTTGTCTAAAACCACTAGTAATGGTAACCCAACCTCTCTTCTAGCACTAACACTAGATGAAAGGTTTAAAGGGTAATAACAAGTTACTAATAAGTGGTTGTGAGCACTAGAAGTTGTATTATACCATTCCAAAGTACTAGTGCAGTTTGTTACTTAAGAGGCTAAGTATCATACTCTTAATGAAGTTAAATATGGTTTCATAGTGCCTTGGTAATAAAGGTTTGAAATGTACTTCACCTATCTGATCATGGAAGTGGTGCCGCTCCTAGCAGAAGTGGTGGTTTTCTTTTGTAAATGATCATGAACTTAGGATGGAGCACAAGGCCGGTAAAAGTGCTAAAATCATTTCATGAACTATTTTCCTAAAAGGATATAATCTTGTGTGTGCTATTTCTGTTTTAACTTTTAAGTTATGATTTAAGTAATGTATCCACCATAACTTGTTAGAACAAGTGAAATATTTACACTAAGAGAAGGGTTTAAGTTCACAAACACCTTTCTCTATGCAAGATAATATGAGTGCTGATTTAATTTCGTTACAAATTAAGTGGGGGATTGTTGGTAATAGTTTGTAATGAGTATGTTGAAATTCATTGTCCCACATTGAAAGAGGATAGAGTGCACATTGTCTAAATATGAATCATTGTCTTGTTTCCTTTACAAATTTGTTCCAAAAATATTAGTTTGGAGGGAAAGTTTGGTGGGAAAGCTATTCCAAGATATATAAAATCTTGACAAGGGCACTTGGGGCACCTTGGGGCTTTCTGATAGGGTGTCAATCAGAGGTAGTTATTGGCGGTTGGCGGTTACATTTTAGCAGACATATCTGGTAATTGGTTAACTACCTATACACCTATTCAATAACGATTGCATCCTCTGATAGTACCCTGGATAGGTGCTTCAATTCTTTTAAATAGTAGGATTTCGACAGAATTAAATCACTTTTACTTTTCATTGATAGTTCTTAGACTTTGTTGTATCCTAAAGGTAATTTGTCTGATAGAGGCAAATAACACCTTAAGGAAAGTGTTTTCACGCCTCAAAGTCTCTGTATTTGTCTAGTTTAGATTTCTTATTTACTACCATTTTATAACAATCTAGAAAGCGAAAATTGTATCCAAAGCTGCAATGGAAACAGAGTCACAAGTAAGTTCACTGGCAAATTCCCTGGTGGACCTTTTGGGTCTCTCATCACCTTTGGAAGTTGGGTTCTTTTGTTGAAAGTTTCGATTTCATTAGAGACACGTTCTTCCAAAAAATAACATTAATAGCTCTTTTAGGGAAGTTATTTTACACTGACTTCAGGAAAATATTTTACAATGGAAATTATTTTCACCAACTTTAAAGCAACCAAACACCAAAAATTGTTGCGAATGATTTTCAAAAATATTTTCAGTCCAAACAAACCCACCCTAAATACAGACAGAAATCTAGAGCAACTGAAAGAAGTTAGAAAGCGAATCAAATGAGCTATGGCATGCCAAGTAATCATCGTACGCTTTTCTGATATCTAACTTTAAACGATCAATCCTTTTCAAATAATCCGAAATTAAGCCATGAAGGGGATTTAACCACGTTGTAGTTCACAAGAACAGTTACAAGAAAATCTTCTATATCTGAAATTGCAGCTTCAATCTTGATAACCAGAGATTTCAAACTCCCACTACCCTGTCAGCATCATTCCAGTTGTGAATGTAATGCACAACAATTGTCAAAAACTTATACTCCACTTGAAATTCATTGAACATGGTAACCATAAAATTGTGAAACCAACGTGCAAAAGGCCTAGATTTCTTCTTCCAAAACTCGTTCTCAGCCAACTCAATTTGCAGCTTCAGCTCTTCTAAGGCAAAATAAGCAGTATCATAATGCAACCCATCATTCCCCTTTCTGTCCCAGTTGCTGCTTCCAAAATCTTGAATATAATCTTTCACAATTACTCAAATTGGATTGCAATGCAGAAACAAAATGCCGCTAATAGCAATCACAAAGAAGAAAAACAAGAAGAAGAAATGGGAGAATATGCATTCATTAGGACTTGTAAATTATGCACTAATGACTATCAGGGTAGAATCAACATGGTGGACCAGATCACTAGCCATAGTTAGCACTGTAAGTCTATAAACTCATTACTCATCTGGTCGTGTATTTTTTTCAACATACTAAAAAATGATAGTCTTTCGAGAATATTTTGACATTTAATTTACACGAAACATCGATACAGTGAAAAATGAATAAAATTATAACAAAATCTGTAATGTTTAATTAGAAGGTAAAACTAAGTCAAATTTATACGAAATTCTATGTATAACTAATACAAGTAATGAAATATATTATGAATGGTGTTGATTTTTAAATTTGTAAATTAATTTTATTATGATATAATGAAGAGATATTCTCTCCAATGCGATGGAGAGGAATCTAGTCCACCTATCTTAAACTTGCATGTAAGCTCCATGTTGGCCTCTTACATTTTATCTCGGGTAGAAAATACAAAAGTCCCTGTGCCATAGTTATTCTACAGAAAAAATCTCCTGTGAGTTTCAAATCATACGCGTTCGTATCTTATGAATTAAAATAAGGTGAAAAATCGACAGAAATCATTAGATCTAACGCGTTTGATGTGAACACGCTAGAATTGCGAGTGGTTCTTCCGAAAAATAGTTTTTTAAGACAAAATTTGATCTGATATACCTATTTGGCCCTTAGATCTTAATAAAACTACCAAGACTCTTCTTCAATTTCGCTCCAAACCTGTAGAAACCAACAATTTTTGCTTATATTATTAGTGAATGAAACCGATGAATCAAAAATTGTTTGTTTTAGGCTATTTTTTGCTTATATTATAAGGGTATTTCTATTATTTCACTCAGATTCGTTTGTTTTAACGATTTCCGTCGATGTTTCAAATTATTTCAAACCATGAAATACCGACACATGTGATTTAAAATTACAAGAGACTTCTCTATAAGATAACGATACCATAGGAGTTTTTTTTTTAACACCCTTTTATTTCATTTTTCTAAAGTCCAGCAAATGCAATGAACGTAAAATCATTTTGAATAACAAAGTTCAAATTTATTTTGATGGAATGCACGTAATGAAAATTGAAATAATTAGCATAACATTAAATAGTTATTCAAGTATTGAACGGCTAAAATATAATAAACCGTATTATGCAATTGTCTGGACTCAATTTCACTCTGGACATGTGTATTAATTTTTTTTTTCGTTTTCAGAGTCTTTTTTTTTTTCCTTTTTTCGCTGGGCTTTAGTGCAATTTACCCTCTAGATTATTGTTAACTAACTCTATTTTACTCCTGACTAAAAGAAATTGTTCAAAGTTCATCCTGAATAAGATGATTAATATGTTAATTTACTATGGCAAATAAACAAAACAATATCAACCAGTTCAAAATATTGATGTCGGCTTCACTGGTATGACTTCCATAAAATCTAACTTGCAACAACCAAGACAAAAAGGAAGGCCTAAGAAATTCAATAATTGAAGGTAGAATAATGGAACCGAGTGAAACTACGCTCTAGTTTATATTGGATACGAGATTTTATGCCAGAATGGAGTCCTTAAAAGGCTAAGGAAGCCGTCTGTTTCCAAATTAGCCTATCAATTCTCACAAGAGAACAGATCAAGTGCAAGGAATAAAAATCATAATGATAGAACAGTGCTTTCTGGACGATGATCATAACCATCCAACAGCAAAAAATGCTAAGGCTGCTACAACATAATGAATTCCTGATAATTTGCCTACATTAGATCCTTAGGAAACACTTCTCCTTTTATCTAATTTCACCTCTATGTGTGTCTTTATCCTGTTGTCCACGAAGAACTCAAAAACTAAATTTCTTCATCTCACTTTTAAACATACAGAAGAAACTGGAAAAACACATTGCAAATGCATACTGCGCATCCACGTGTGCTATCTCTGGGATATTTCATCCCCTCCGTCAGTTTGACTGGAAACAGCTTCATCTTCAGACAACATGGATTCAGCATTCTCAACCACAGAACATGATTCATTCAAATCTCCAGCAGTCTGAGAAAAGTCCTTTGATGACTCATCAATTGATTTTTCTTCAATCCACTTTTCTTCTCTTGTCCCTTTATGCCCTTCCATAGATATGGCTTCATGCTGTTCTTTCTGTTGCTCTGTGGATGAAGGATGAAGCAGAGTTGTCAGACCTAAGCCTTTAGAAAGAGAGACATACTTGAAAACAAGCTGCTTGTAGTTGTTCAGCAGGTCTTCGACGTCGCCTACTGTCAGATCACCAACCCGAGAATACAAATATGGGAAATCCTGAAATTCTTGCTTCAGTTTATCCTCCTTCAAAAGCATGTTTGCTCCTTTATTTTCCAGGTCTGAGATTGATGGAATTTTAGACAACTGATCTTTCACATACGGCTCTTCATTCCTGGACTTAGTGTCAGATGATTCGAGTGAGGACTGATTTTGTATTGTCGAGACTTGCTGCTTGTTATGATTCAAACCTTCTCTAGGGTTCACAGGTCCAACCCTTTGATCACTTTGACCAGGCAGATTGTCCGAGGCCCCTGACAATCCTGAAAGAAGTGTATGTGCATATTCCATATTCTTCTGAAATTCAGTTTCATCCATTGAAAGTGCTTTCGCATCGATATTCATAATAAATGACTCTGCTGAAAGTATGTTAGTGAAAAAGTAGGCCGCTTCAGAGACCAAACGACTTTGGCGCCTATATCGTTGGATATACAATAAGTTGGAATGCAGTTGTGGAGGATTTGCCTGTTTGAGACATCAAAAGAACCAATTTTTAGCACCAAAGGGAACGAATAATAAAAGCAGAGTGGCAACGGGTTGCCTAGATGTAGAAAGCACCAATAACAAGGGGTGTTTTAGTGGAAAAATAATCTCACCACTCCCCTGTAATAAATGATTTCAGCTAAGGCAAATAGATATAAAAAAATAAAAAAATAAAAACATGGATCCAACAGTTTCCAGCTACATATATAGGGACATGTGCTTGACTCAGCAAAATGATAAAACACTCTCAAACATGAAATGGCATGCCAGATTGTTTGATGAAATGGATTATTTCCACAATATAGCCAAAACTATTAGTGCCAAATCAACAAGGATAACCATTATCCAGTTTCTTGAACAGATACTAGAACATTATCCTTGGAGAGAGTTCAGGAAGCCATTTTAATACTCCAAAAATATAAGCTAATAAATCCATCTAGACAAATCATATCTTCAAAAAATGAGATCTCCAGGGCCCTCAACTTGATCGACTAGCCCTAACTGCATCTCTTTTTAGCTTAAAATGTCAGTTCTCTACCTCAAGGTAACTTCTCTATAGGAAGTTAGTTGTCATTTTGTATTCATTATTACAAGAAAATATACTTCTTGGGTGAGTTCAGAGTTTAATCACCACTAAGAGCAAACTGCTCAAGCAGATGTTGACCCCTCTTCTCACAAGATTAGATACCACCGAACAGCAAAAGTATTCTGTTTCCTTTGATTCAATTAATGTCTTTGGATTTCAGAAAGCATGCTGTGGCAAAATAACTCTCATAACCTCGAAAGGGTGATAAACATAAGCTTTTTCCAAGTCATTACAGCAGTTTTCAGCATGCCCAAGAATAAGTTCCAGAAGGCAGAAGATGCTGAATTTCAAATCATCTGCATAATGGTAAAATGTATCTCATCTCAAATGTACTTCAACAACCATTCATCCTTTTTGCCATTTTTACCTTCGATGTATTTGCTTTGCCGGCTGAATAGTGTGTTTCATGTCTGATGCTTGTGTTTCACATTCTAACTTTGTTTTTGTAATTGACATAAAAAGCTGACAGCTTAGTTGAACATATGTATAATTCTGCTAACTTGTGCATTATTTGATGTTGAAAAGTGAGTTTTTTTTTTTTTGGGGGGGGGGGGGGGGGCATTGAAATTGTTTTTCCAAACAAAGTTTTTCTCACGCACTGTTCACCCCATAACTCGTTTGCAATATCAGAATTTAAAAAATGATGAGCACCAAACGAGACTATTTTGACAGATACAGATCAAAATATAATTTTGTGGCAACCAGTGTCTACAGGAGATAGCCCATTAGTGCATAAGAAAATACTAAGGAGCTGACTCAGTACTGGATATCACTATTACAACTCAAAATTACCCAGGCTTCTCACTGAATGACTCCTCCTTAAATGATGTTGATTTCTTAATCTGCTCGATTCCTGTTTCAAGTAATTATAAATTTGCAGTGAAATAAATTTCAGTAATCTTTAGGAAACTACACAACCGATAGCCAGAATCTGTACCCATATGTTGGAAGAGTCATCTACAGTCTTTCCAACAATTAAGTAAACAGCTCTAGATCCAGTGTCTAAAATGCAGTTCTACAGTGTCAGCAATGTATAGAAGGTTTGTGTATTAATCAAAGAACTCTAAATACATTTAATATAAGATTAGTCTGCAATACATGTCAGCATACTTAGAAAAGAGGGTTTAGATTTAAAAGACATTCACAATTATATATGAAATTCTCTTTTTCCATTCCGCATGTGGCATGCATTTTAAATTCACTCACATAGAAAAATCTGTGCACTGCCAGTGCATAAAATACTAATACTTAAAACATCTTATATCTTTACAAAGTCTGCTTCTTCACAAAAGGTGTCTGATTTAACTCCTAATTATCTAGGACATGGTTCCTTTCCTAATTCAACTACAGAAGGAATATATACCAAAACCTTAAAATTTGCTGCAAGATGGCTACATTGGATTGCTGATAACCTCCTAAACTAATCCTATCTTGCCTAGCATTTATCTCGCATCAAAAGGATGTGGTACTTTGACTAACTCTAATCCTTAAATCTAAATGCTAAAAGAATTGCAAACTCAAACTCTAAAGATAATTATAAAACAGTAAATACCAAAGCCAGGAAAACTCCTATGAGACAGCTACATTACCTAAGTACTGAAAATCCCAAAAAATAAGGTTCTACATTATACATAAAACACAGAAGCATGGTCAACAAATTCTGTCTCCAAAATAGCCTGCTTAGCATATTCTATATCCCAAATAGACTCCTCCTGAGATATCGCTGTCATTTTTTCTTTTTCCCCCTTCTAATTTTTGCATAATAACACGAGAATCAGACTTGCTGTACATAAACGACCACAACTCCCAGGAATTGTCCTTTTTCCATTTAGAAATAAGAAAACAAGACAATCCTAGTTTAACATAAATTACTTTCTGCACATTCTCAAATCTATCGGACACAAGGACAGTTGACATACTGAGCACAAAGGACTGGTTCTTAACAAAGCAGAGAGATCTAGAAAAACAGCAAAGAACTAGTGCCTAAATTGCAGTAAAGAAATGGTATGAAGCTGATAACCTCAACAGTGTCCATTCTGGTGATCTTGAAAATGAGACTTGAAAGAGATAGAATTATATAAGGGAAAAAATGAAACACACTCCCACACAAACATACACACACACACACACACACAGAATACAGAGAGAGCGTACAAACACAAAAGCATAAAAATCTGCAGTTTTTAAAGGAGAACAATGTATTCTCCTTTTTTTTTTGGGTAAAAAATGGATTCTCATTGAAGTCTCACTAATTGGAACTATTTCAGTTTGTGGATTACAGCTAAACAAAGACACAGAAAAGAAAAGAAAGAGCAGATTTACCTTTATAGTGACATAAATGAGAACAGGAAGAAATTCATCAGCTCCAGGAGGATTTTCTTTTGCTGCAATAGAGGCATTTAGCAGTAGATTACTAATAACCTTGCAACAATTCAGGATGCAAACAAGTTTGTCTCTTGGTGCTTTGTACATATTAATCTTCTGTAGTTCCTTCTGAGCAAGCTGCATCAATAACAAAAAAAAAAATGTAATCCATCTTATGGTCAATCCGACACATTTCTTTCTCACCCATTATCCGCTGTTAGTTATCAAGAGCTAAGCTGCAGTTTACCCCAGAAAAAGTTATACGAAACCTACACACCTATACTTTGTTTGAGATAGTATATGTTACTAAGACCATCCAACAATCAGAAGGAAGTTCTTACTCACCAACCATGATGTTTCATTTTGGAAGGTTGGCTTGATATCCAAATTCTCTGGCTGAATGAACTGTTGAACTAAAGCAATCTTTTCATAAAGTTGATCATCAGCTTGTACATCTTCTGGAAGTGAAGCAAATACACGTGGAAATAATTTTGTCATAACATATTTCTCCAATCCCTGTAAAGTATATGTGTGTCATGAACAACAATTGACCAGTTTAGCATAGATAAGACACTTGGGCACAATCAGTTGAAAAGTAGTAGAGAACACAATTTTCACAACTGAAATTGAGGGCCAAAACACTCAAGAAATGGGTATCCATGGAAATCTAAACTAAACAAAAGCCCAGTGGTTCCCAGATCAGTAAAGCGCTTCAAGAAATGGATTTTAATTCACTAATGGTGTAGCACAAAAGCTGCTGGCAAGTCAAGAGTTTCTTAGGTTGGTTTCACAGCAAACACCCAAAAGGAAAAATAACAAGAATTAAGAACACAGAACCGTACATTCATGTTTAGTATACCACGACTTGCTATAGTCATGCTCAATATTTCCTGAAGTTCACCAAGCAAGAAAAATTCATATATCCCCATCTTGAAAAACATCATCCCGTTAATTTTGGCCCATCATAAAACTCAATTTTCCCAATCCTTAAAGTAACAGTACTAACAACTGATACTGAAACTTTTAAGTGATTGGATTTCCTGATTGGATTTCCAAGAGGATATCCTTTATAAGCAATCAACTCTTCTGGAAACAACTAGGTCAATACCGTTAGAAACTTCTTATAGCTTCACATAGAAGACAATAACAGTTAAAAATTTCTTTGGTTCATCATACTTTTTCCACTTTACTTATGCAAATGCCCAACTAACAAAGAAACATAAACAAAAAACAAAATCTTGGGCTGTTTTTGTTGGATTAAAGATTCCAAAACCTGACAATGTAGAGATTGTTTTACACTAGCGTATCCAATATAATACATAACCTATATTCAGATTAAAAATTAACGTTTTAAATACTCATGGCACACATTCATACTAGTATTAAACTAGATGTACCTGTATCCTTTATTTCTTCCCTTCTTTAGTAAGTAAATTCTAAAAAGACGAAGGCAAAAAAACAGGCATAAACCGGAATAATGCAAGGAAATCAAGCTCACCTCACCAGCACTCTCCAATTCCTCCTCTGAACAACCAGCCCAAAGTGTATGAGCCCTAAATGCAGTTTCCATATTGCCAAGAAATTCTTGCACAGCTGCACTATCCCTTTCCCCATCCGGCGCATTGTTCATAAATGACACTATAAAGCTGCAAATGTGTCAAATTATAATCAATCCAAATTTAAAAAAAAAAAAACCACCAGAACTATGCTTTAACTATGTAATTAATTACTTAATCTACTAGTAATAAGTATACCAGGCTGAAGTGAATAATCAAGATCAATTCCCATCAAACCTTTTAATGTCTTTGACAAACGGGGCAGCGGAAGGATGACGCATTCTCTCGAGGAAGTCGTGCCACGTCAACGGTGCCGTCGATGATCCGAAGGCATCGGAGGTGGCCGTCTCCATTCACGGGGAGTTTTTTATGTAAATCGCCGATAATATCACCGTCTTGGGCAAGTCAACCGATCGTTAATTTCAAAGAGAAAAAAGTGGAGGGTTCTGTTTGAGCTGAGGTTTTAACAAAAAGAAGCTAAAAAACGTAAATTTATAACAATTTCAGGAATTGGGATTTTACAGCACATGAGAAGGGGAAAATTGATACTTACCAATCGGAGATTTTTCGGGTGAATGCAAGATTTTTTTTTCCCTCCTTTTTTGTGGACTTTGGGTTAGATATCAGTAGTGGGGTGGAGCTTGTTCTTGATTTTAAGTGGTTTCTGCAATCAGGTGTTGGGAATTCTGCAAAATTTTATCACGAATTAGCTGGCTTCTTATGTTTGCTAGGAAGAAGGTTGTAGCAGCAGCTCGGTGGCGGTGGCAGTAGTGGTGGCGGAGAGGAAGTTGGAGTCGGCAATGGAAGAAAGAAAGACACAAATACATCCATTTTTCCTCGGATTCCTCGAACATTTTTTTTAAAATTTTTTTCTGATAGGCAATTTTTTATTTATTTTTTTATTCCCTTTTATTTTTTTCCCTTGGTCTTTTTTCTTTCTTACTGCGTTTTTTCCCCTCCAAAAGTGAAATTTATGGTTTAGTGCTTTGAGACTCTTTATTTCCTGATCTGTTATTTTTCTTTGGCTTTTTAATTTTTGTTGCAATTCTATGGCTTAAGTGCTATGGTATTCTGTTCAGTTTAGTTAGTTTTTTATTTCTTATATTTTTATATGATGGCATTTTTTTTCATTTCAATATATTAGTTAGTTGAGTTTTGAGAGTGTTACTGACAAGGGGTTGAATCTAATTCATCAAACCACAAGATTTATTTGGTAATTTCTCAGGGAAAATAAATTTAATAAACTCCTATGAATCTGTTATTCTCTCTCTCTCTCTCTCTCTATATATATATATATATATATATATATTAGTATTTAGTTCATATTAGTACAGAATATTTTTATCAACAATATTGTTATGTATTATTCATATTCACATCAGAAATTATTGTATATCGAATATTTAATTACCATATCAGTTTTGGAAAACTTCTGTACGTAAATTTTTTACAATGTAATAATGTTCATTAATTGATTATATGCCTCCTGAGCTATTGAAACAAACTAAAGGGATTTGAAAAAAATTTAAATTGTTTGCTAAATCCCTCAATCCAAATGCATCTTAAGAGAAAACCTACTAAAAAAAGAATACCACATTTTATGCCTTGTCCCAAAAACCTTCCTATTTTTAGGGCTTTTAAGTATCTATCAATCCATAACCCATATCAATAATTAATTGACCAAAAAAATAAGAAAAAAAAGACGTTCAAAGTCAATCAAATTAAATTATTTATGCAAAATTTTCATTGTTTTTCAATTTTTACTTTTATGTAAACAAATCCAAATGTTATTAGTTGCAACCACAAGTTTTTCATTGAAGAAGCACCACCTTTGTCTCCTTATCATAATCTGGATAGGCTTATTCAAGAGCTAATGCAAAGGAATTGGAACTGCGGGGGCTGGTGCATACATTGCGAGAAAAGAACAAATGTGCGAATTGACTAATTAAGGAAAGTGTTTGCACACAAACTGACCAAAGGTGAACCACATCAAAGAATCAGAGAGATACATGGTGTTGACATTATTGGGATGAATTCGCTTATTTTGTTGCTTGTTAAAAGAACTCGTGTTTCTCCCTTGTAACCCAAAAAAAAAAAAAAGAAGCCCATCTGTTGATATTTAAAGATTTTCTGTGTGTGTTTGTATAAAATTTTATTATAATTTATTATAGAAATTGTAAAAAAACTTTTGTAGATTTGAGGGTTTAGAGAAAAATTTTCTTTTTTTTTCCCTTCTTTTTCTTCCTCCTCTCTCCCACCCCACCACCAGCCTTCTATTGCACCACCACGGGTAATGGCCACCATCTCACCCCTTTTTTTTTTCCTTGTCTTCACCTCCCTCTTTTTTTCTTCTCCTTATCCTCTCTCCTTTTTTTCCTCGCCTCTTCGCCCCTTCTTCTCCTCCCCTTCCTTCCTCGACCCCTCCTCCCCCTCCCCCATCCCCCTTTGGTCGCTCGACGTCGACCAGAAGGGAATGGGGGTAGGGAAGGAGGGGTCAAGGGTAAGAAGGGGGAGAAGGAGAAAGGGGCAACCAGAGGGGGGAGGGTACGGAGAGGTGGGAGGAATGGAGAGGAGAGGGAGGAAAGAGAAGAAGGAGAAGGGAGGGAGGAGTGACGGAAAAAAGAAAAGAAAGAAAGGAAAAAGGGGAGATATTGGCGTCGACGGAGGTAGTGGTGGCTTGAGGTGGGAGGAGAAAAAAGAAGAGAGAACAAAAGAAAGAAGGTAAATTTTTTGTATATTTTTGGATATTAAATTTTAAGGAGTTTTTTTGAACTTATTGTTAAAAAATTTGTAAAAGAAAAATTAGGCAAAAAACGCATATGCTAAACAGAGCCATTATTTGGAAAAGTTTTTTGAAATAAGTATCATAGTACTTTTCAATGTAATATTTGTGAAATAAAAAATATATTTATGATACAATCAAATAAATTTGTGCTTATTCCAAGTAAACTCATCTTTTCTGGCCGAAAAAAGATTCATTAGACCAAACTTATCGACCCACTAGACCAAATTTATCGGGTTCAAAGGAGGCAATTGCAATTTGGCCAAACCGTAAGGGTCAAATTTGCAGTTTTGCCACTCTTGTGGAACGACGAATCTAAATTACTGAACTAACCCTCGAATTACTTGATCCCCAACCCCTCATTTCCGATCACCATAAAATAAAGTTTAAACCCTTTCCAACAGCAAGCCTCCTCAAAATCACACACACAACACACAATGGCCTCCACTGAAGCTGCAGAAAACGGCTCTGCAAAATCCACCGAAGTCGCAACCGAAGCAACCGTAAATTCACAATCCGAACCGGCGCCGGAACCCGAGGCCACCAACAAGGCGGAGCAGGAGGAAAAAGGGGAAGCAGAGAATGAAGCAGCGGCAGAAGGCACTGCTGAGGAGGCGGCGCAGGAGGAGGAAGAGGTAGAGGAGGAGACCGAGGCGAAAGAGAGTGACAACAATGTGAATAAATGGCCGGGATGGCCAGGGGATTGTGTTTTCCGGCTAGTGGTGCCGGTGCTAAAGGTTGGGAGTATAATTGGGCGAAAAGGCGAGCTTATTAAGAAGATGTGTGAGGAGACGCGAGCTAGAATTCGCGTGCTTGACGGCCCTATCTCCTCTCCTGAGCGAATTGTCAGTATATTCTTTCTCTTCTTTTCTGATTTAAGGGTTTTTGAGTTTTTTGGCTAGGGTTCGCTCTGGTGTTTAGGTCGTCAATACTAGGGTTTCTGCCTTTCTGATTTTTGGTTGATTTGAGTGCAAAGATTAGGGTTAGGGTACCTATTATTGTCTTTCTCAGTACGAATTTTTGTACGCCATTATTGATTTTCCATTCTTCAATTTACCATTTAGAGTTTATAAAGAGCCAATGTAGCCAAATATTTTTACTCATTTTTGGCATTTGATGTCACTTTTGATTATTCTTGTGTACCCGTTCAAGAAGGAATATTAATCTGTCCTGATATTTCTATCAAGTTTGATGGTAATTTCAATTAAGTGGCCAAATAGTAGAAGAATGTTGGAGTTGCAATTGCGCTTCTGGCATTTTTCGTTTTGCTTTTGATTTCTGACTTTATGTGCTACTTATCATTCCTACGCAACTTGATTTTGATTTGCAACTTTGTAGGTTCTAATATCTGGAAAGGAAGAACCAGATGCACCACTTTCTCCCGCAATGGATGCTGTAATAAGAGTGTTTAAACGCATTAGTGGACTACCTGAGGCTGAAGGTGATGGTAAGGCTCCTGGAGCTGCATTTTGTTCTATCCGGTTGCTGGTGGCATCGACACAAGCGATCAACTTGATAGGAAAACAAGGCTCTTTGATCAAATCAATTCAGGAGGGCACTGGTGCCTCGGTTCGGGTTCTCTCAAATGGTACATTGTTGTTCTAGCTTTGAGCGTTTCTTAAATTGGATAATTACTTCTCTGAATTTAGTTATCCATGGTCCTTGTTTCCTCTCTGTCCAAGTTTTTACCTTTTCTTATTGGGGTTTGTGGGATTTTGGAAGTTGTACCAAGCCAAATTATCTCTTTTAGAAGTAGCATGGGTTCTCTTTCTTGAACACGGATGAAATACAACATGGCTACAGCCGAAAAAGCCCTTAACTGCTGAATGTGGCCTGTAGTGAATTGGATAGTATAAATGCTATCATTTGGTTGCAAACTTAAGTTCCATGTATTTAGCAAGCACAAGAAAGCTCTGGTATCTGATATTGGAACACTGAGGTAATAGAGGTGTGAGCATGTTGAGATCACTTATTGGTTGTTTTGCTAAAAAACCTACAAAATGGAAAATACCATGTTTGCTAATTTAAAAATTAGATTCATAAGTTCCTCAAGATTTGGTACATATATAGCCTCCATTGTCTTATGTCTTGAGTTGCTACAGCCTATGATTATGGTAGTGCCAGAACAAGTATATTTCAGTGATTGGCTCAAAACTGGGCCATGGAAGATGTTTTGTCGTAATGAACCAGCTGATTCTTTCATAGGTTTGTTGGATGGTAAAATGTTTTATGAAGAACACTATTGCTGTTTGTTCTTTGCTTTAAACACCAACCCTCATGTGGTATCTATTCTGTTAATTTTTGGAGTCGTAGCAGCCTTTTTTTCCCCTGATATTATAAATGTATTTTTACTTGCATTTGTATTTGCAGATGAAACGCCTGTCTATGTCAGCTCAGATGAGCGGATTGTGGACCTGCAAGGGGAAACTCTTAAGGTTCTGAAAGCTTTAGAAGCTGTAGTGGCTCATCTTAGAAAGTTCTTGGTTGATCACAGTGTTCTTCCCTTATTCGAGAAGAGTGTAAGTTAATGTCTACAGAATTTAATGGTTCAAATTTATGGCATGGTGGTCAAAGTTTCTGTTGATTTTCAGTACAATGCACCAGTTACCCAAGAACGTCCAGTGGAGTCTTGGTCTGAGAAGCCATTGCTGCATGGTTCTTCACAGAGTGGAATAGGTGTTGATTATACTCTTCCACCAAATAGGGATTCCCTATATTTCGACCGGGAAAGCCATTTGGAACCACAAGTTCCTTCTTCACTTTCACTCTATGGGCAAGATCCTGCACTTTCAGGAGTTCGTCCTTCTGGTGTTGGTCGGGCCACTCGACAGTTTGTTACTACGGTTAGTTGGACCTCACTTTGCTCATTTGGCTGTTTGATTTGTAGGTTGTTACATTAACTTGGGATAATAGACTTGTCAAGTCTTGTCGACCTCTCAAAAACTTGTCTAGCTGTCAGGGATGTTGAAAGCCTAATTGATTTTAGTAGAGATAGTTTTGAAAGTTTTACATCACTCTCAATTCTCTCTTTGTTGGCTAGGACATTTGACAGCGAAAATCAGAGTCAATTCTTTTTTGTATCTAAAAGCCATTTGGGTGCTATTTAGAACTTCTAGGATTATTTCTTTTGTGACCTTTTAATAGCTTCATTTGTTTCTTTCTTTAGGTTGTACTGGCAGTAGTCAGCTAAAGATTGAAAAAGTTTCAGGTTTTAGCCTTTGATCCGTAAAAAAGATACCTAGTTAAGGGGTTGGTGGAATGCCTAAGTTATTTGATTTACGTCTTTCCTTTTCAGCCACCTTAAATAGCATCTTCAATTAGCAATTATTGGAGATACCATGTTTGTTTGGATTCACAATCTTTTTCTTTTTCTTGTCCTTTTCAGGTTGCACAAACTATGCGAATACCACTTGATTATGCTGAAGATATAATTGGAATTCAAGGAACCAATATTGCTTATATTAGACGTACAAGTGGTGCAATCCTTACCGTTCAAGAAAGTAGAGGCCTGCCAGATGAAATCACGGTGGAAATTAAGGGTGATGCTACACAAGTTCAGACAGCTCAACAGCTAATTCAGGCAAGTACCATTTTGGCTTCTCTTCTTGAGAATTAATTACCGTGTTATTGATGCCTCTGTGATGTCACCAGGGCAATTTTGTTACAGACCCATGCTTTTAGAACTGAAAAACTTTTTGAATTAAAACTCAGAATTTTATGGAGTTAGAAGAAAAGACAACGTTTACGAAGTGAATTTTAAAATATCACCCAAATGTGCAAATAGGTTGTTACTGGAGTCTAGCCCTAATCTGGAATGGAATCTTATCTGGCATCCTTGTCCTTGAATTAGTAAAGGCAGAAACAGAACTAAATAATACTAGAATCCCAGGAGAATTGAGATTGGATTCGTTAAACCCCTTAAAGAATAAAGCAGTATTACCATTTCATGTGCAAATTTCAGTTCTCTTTGAGTTGGAAGAAGTAGTTCTTAGAGTGTGATTTCATTTTCAGTTAATCAAAGGATTTGCTTTGAAATCATCTTGACCTTGTTGAATTGGCATGCATGTGGAGAACTGAAGTTGTACAATAATTACAGAATTATGGAAATTCATTAGCTATAAATCACTAGAAACATAAATTGAAAGACATGATGGATAGATTTGTCCTTTTAACTAAGTTTCTCCCAATAAATTAGAAGACATTTAGGTTGTTCAGCATCTAATGATAGGATTTAGTCATGCATTTTGTCAGATGCATGATAGGCATTTCTATGTCGGGCAACTATACTCTTGTTGAGGTTTTTGTTAGCAAGTTGAAGAATAATTCTTTTCTCCTGAATATGTTAATAGGAAATGGGACTGACATTATTATCCGAATCTGGGTGGAAAATTTCCTGTGGTTAAGAGTATGAATCTATCTCAGCAATTTCCCATTTATTAGCCTGTGGTTTCTTGAAATATCTTTTCTCCATGATTACCTTCCGCTCTAATAGCTAGTTTGTGAGTTGAGGATAGAAAAGAAAAGAAGAGAAAGGTTAAGTTATGAGAGAAAAGAAAGGATAAGAAAAGAAGAGAAGAGATTTTAATGTTGTTTGGGAGTTTATGAAAGAAAAGAAGTGATTTTGGACACATAAGTAAATAAATATTTCATTCAACAGCTTTTTAGGGGTAGAATGGGCAATTTAAAAAACTTTTTGCTGCCTTTCCGTGCTTTCCTTTGCTTTCTGCCCGATTTGGGCCGGAAAATTTTTTTTAAACTGTAGCTGTTTCTTCCTTCTTCCAATTCCGTCGGTTTCTTTTCCTTTCCTTTCACTTAAAACTCTCAAATGTGGGAGATGCAGCCTTTCTCTTCTATTCCTTTCTTTTCTGTTCAAATCTCATCTCCCAAACTAGCTATAAGTCATAATTGCTGAGATTGATATTTTGAATCTCCTAGTTGATTCATAAGTTCCTCAAGGTGACTCCCTATCTACTGTTCTCTTTCGACCTCTTTCAAATTGTATTGCTTTTTCAAATGCCATTTTGTAGATCTTTTTTGGCTTTGATAATAATGATGGAAGCACAAGAATGAAAGAATGGGATGTTGCTCCTAGTCATGTTTGAAGTTGAGGTTTTAAAGGAGAACTAAAATACTATTACGGGCTGGTTTACCATATAGTGAAAGTAATTGAGAGATTTTCTGCTAAATGCTAAACAGACAAATCATTAGAAGTCGAACCCTTAACTTAGATTCTAATATAAGTTAAAAAGCTTAAATTGAAATGCTTGTTTTTCTGGTGGGCTAAACCAACCGGAAAGTGGATAGCACTAGTATCCTCTTTAGGAAAAAGTTGTTATAATGAAGTCATAAAAGAATGAAACCCATAAGAGAATCAAACCTTGCTACTTTGCGCTAACCTCGAACAGTTTTATCTTTAACAGATCCAAGTTTTCCTAGATCACTTTGTTTTGACAAATGCACTGATGAATTCATTGAGTTGAAGTTATATTGCTCTGTTGGCACTGCAAGAATTGTGCTTAATATGGAGCAAATGAACTGTTAAAACATTTTCCCATTCCTCCTGATTTGAAATGCATCAAACTTAAAAGTCATTAATTTCTTGTATACAAGAGGATATTGTGATGTGCTCTGTATAATTGTCTTTCCTCTCATGAGAGCTCTTCATACCTTGACTATTTTGTAGAGAAGTGTAGCTGGATATTGCACAATCATGGTTTATGAGTCTGTTTCTATGCAGGAATTTATAAGCGGGCATGGGCATAAAGAAACAGTTACAAGCAGTTATGGCAAGTTGGATTCAGGTTTGAGGCCTTCCTACTCTCAAATGGGCAGTGGCTCGTACCAGTCATCTTCATACTCAGGACAACCCTATGGTAGCTATGGCTCGTCTGGTTTGGGAGGAGGATATAGCAGCTACAGGTTATAAATTGATTGTCAAAATTTAGAAGCATTAAAATTTTTCTCTCCGTTCAAACCTCTAGATCTTCTGAGCAGTACTGTATAAAGCTTCATCTGGAGATTGATTATCCTCTGTCGAGCTGACGTTGTGTTAACAGATAATAGATGAAAAACATGCAAAAAAAGACAATGCAGTAGATAATCTAATAGTTTGCTGTTATTTTGCTTTTGTATGAATGTTCACTTTTGAATCCTTTTAGTGGCTAGATTTTGTGACATTTTCCATTAAGCTGTTCGATTTTTAGTGGTCGCTACTGTGATTCTCAAGTTTAAGAAATGGATGCATCTTTCTGATCTGGGTTGATTTATTAAAGTCTTCTTATCACTAACAGCAGCATTGCACATCAAAATCTGTTAAGTGGCCACTCTGTTAAGTGGCCACTAATAGCAGCATTGTAAAGTAAGTGCTGAAGAAGGCTATTTGGATTGAGAAATTTGACCAGAGACTTGAATTCTACTCAAATCATTCTACTTGTTTGAATTACTTAAAAGGTATTTGGTTTTGTAGTTCCTCAATTAAATACATTTTAAACACGAGAATAATTTGTGATTTATAAATTCAAATCTCTCTTAAGTTTAACCACGAGAGAGATTTGAGAGGTTCAAATTCTCCGATCCAAATGTAGTCAAAGCATTTTAAGAGTGCAGTTGTATGATACACCTTCATAGAAAGGTAACATGTACTTGAAGCCTGCATGATTGCATTTGTACTAGGGTGGCAATTGTTAGCATGACATCAAAACGCTGCTCAAATAACTCGCTAAAGAAACAGGTCAATCTTGGATCAATTCACAAAAAGAAAAAAAAAAAAAAGGGTTAACCGATTTTATCCACTTATAACCCGTTTATTGTGGCATCTTTTAGGCAGTCTGACATTTTGGATTAGTAGCCCTTTCTTGTAGATGTTGGTAACTAGTATGATTTAAACATTTTTATAAATCTGATTTTTTGTTATGAAATCTGTTGATGTGATTAATCATTTGATGTCTTGTTAGGATCTTTGATTTCTATCCATTTGCGTTGGGAGGGTGGTGATTTATATGAAGTTTAGAACATGGAATTTTTGTTGGTTAATTGACTTTTTTAAAACATAGGTGATTTTTTTTTTTTTGGGGGGGGGGGGGGGGGGGGGGGAATTGGTTATTTATCTGATCGATGAAAATTACCTACTTGAATTTCAAGTTATTTTGAGTAATGTTGGGATAATTTGAAAAAGTTCTAGGTCACCTTCAAATGAGTCTCAATTTAACTTGTCACCTGATGACTCGACCATCATTAACCTGATAAATGGAACATAAACAATAAAGTGGCGCTTAGTGTTCGAGTATTGGGCCTTGCTTGGTTTACAAATTTTTAAGGAAACATTTTCACGTTTTCTGTGAATATATTTCTCAATTACTTTTTTTTTTACATAGAATAAATTGTACTCTTGAAAAAACGTCCATTTCTCTTTAAAATTAAACCACTAGGAGGAAAACATAACCTTATTGTTTAAGTTTAAACTTGTTATATCTTAGCCAACATCTTTTTCAAATTTAAAAGCTTTTCAAATATGATTTTTCTTATCTTGTCTACAGAGAGATACGCTTAGAGGGTAGGATAAGCACATTAAGAGAGAGAATCATTTTACTATGAAGTTATGACATTATTATCAGAATCACGTATGTTTGCAATACGCAACAAAGAAACCTTAAAATAGATTAAATTTAAAAAGAACATGTAAACACCAGAGAGAAAAAGTGAGGGAACTCTTGAGAGACAAAGTGAACCCATGGATTTGGAGAATGTATACCCTAATGTGGCTATTCCTCACGAGGCAGAGACTCATCAACATGCAGAGAACCAAAGAAATGTAAGAGATCGTCTTTTGAAGATGTCATACCTAACCCAAGCCCTAGGAATTTAGAAGAAGACTTCAACTCTACTTCCCAATCAATCGTCCCAGGTATCTCGAGGCATGGAGGAAATAGACCTTTAGTGATACCCTGAGATTTGGGAAGGAAAAACTTCCCATCTATGATGGTGCATATAAGGAACCTAGGCCCCTAGTAGATATAGAGAAGGAAACTGACATGGTAAAAGCCACAGAAAAGAACAACTTGAGATTTTCGAAGCCAACTGTATCAAAGGAAGCTCTTCAGAAGATATGAAAGCCATAAAGAAGGGGTTTAACTTTGAAGGTCCTGGGAAAGAAAGTAGGGTTCTGAATATTGGAACAAAAGTTGTGTGACCTGTGACGGCTCAGTCAAGACTTTGAAATCATATAGCGGGGGTTCTTCCTTGTCCAATTTCGATGAAGGATGACTACCATAGAACACTGGATGGCGGACCGTGGATGATACAAGGCCATTATATCACCATTAGTAAATTGAGGCCGGATTGTAGAGCAGAAAAGGTCGACTTCACGTCAACCCTAGTGTGGATCTGCCTACTAGGGCTGCTGATGGAATATTAAATAGAGAAGTTCCTAACGGTGGTAGGAAACAACATTGGGAAGACAGTGAAGGTTAACCAACGAACATTGACAGTAGAGAGAGGGAAGTTTGCCAAAATCTGCATTGAGGTTGACCTGCAGAAGCCTCTAACTCCTTACATATGGGTCAACTAGGATCTACAAGTGGTTTAATATGAGGGGTTGCACCAGATTTGCTTCAAATGTGGTCAATATGGCCACATCACTAAAAACTGCAAGCTAGGGAAAAAAGAAACGGGATTGGAGAAAGAGAAAGATTTGGCCAAACTCCAACTAGTCCCAGAAACTAGATAGAGCAGGAGGATCCGAGAGCCAACCCTTCGGGGCTTGGATGGTTGCTAACCCAAGGAAAAAAAGAGAATGCCGAGACCCACCAGCTAATAATCAGCAAGCCCAAGACCAAATGAGGGAAGCTTTTGGGGGTCTAACAAAGAAAGGAATTGATCAAGTGGATATACCGGAATCTTCTAGGAAAAAAAAAGACCTTCTCAGGCAGAACTGGATAATAGTATCCAAGAAGCAAGTGGCAAGGCAAACCCAAAACCAGGAGACTGATAAATAGGATGAGGTAATGGATCGACGCTTGCAATTCTGGAAGATGAAGGGTTGGAAGATAGATAGAAAGGAAAATAACATTTTAGAAACCCTACCAGAAGAAGAAATTTGTATATACAGACTGGGTATGGATCTCGGTGACCAAATGGAGCAGAATGCCATGGTAACGGCAACCTTGGGACACTAAGCTCATTATCTTATACATTGTATCCAATAAACATTTTGAGCTGGAATTGCATATCAGCTGCAAATAATGAATTTAGGAAGCATCTGAAGATAAGCATGCAGAACTATGACCCCTAGTATATTTGACACTAGTGGAAACACTAACTCCTAACTTTCGAGTAGAAAGGATAAATAAAACAATGCGCTTGAGCAATCAAGCACGTGTGGAAGCTCAAGGTTTCTTGAAGGGATATGGGTCTTTTGGGATCCAAATGAAGTTGAGGTGGAGGTTATCTCAAAGAATAGGCAGATTCTTGATGTAGTGATTAAACACAATAAGAAAGAATGGTTATTCTTTGCGGTGTATGCCTCTCCTGACAATTTGCTTTGGAGGCAACTTTGGGAATATCTCATCAAGCTAGGGGATAAAATTAGATTTTCGTAGTTGATTATTGCAAATTTAAATAAAATCTTGATAGGAGCAAAGAAATGAAGGGAAAGACCCTTACCAATGACAGGTCAAACAGCACTAGCAAATTGTGTACACAGTGTGGGATTGATTGAATTCGGGTTCTCTAGACCGGCTTTGACTTGGAATAATGGAAAAAAGGGGATTGCTATTGTGAAGAGAAGATTAGATCCAGGTTTATGCAACTCAAACTGGAAAATGGAATTCCTAGAAGCTACATTTAAACATCTAGTACACACACATTCCGATCATCATCCAATTTTGCTGGAATTATAGGGAGAGTGTCATAACTCATAACATCAAGGAAAATGAAGCTTGTGAGGTTTGAACTACCCTAGCTCTCTCATCCTAAATTGCAAGATGCAGTCACTCAGAGTTGGAAAAGGAGGGGGACTTTGGCATAGGAACCAAAAATTGATGGACTTGATGGAGTGGAATAGAAGTACATTTGGGAATATATTTCACAGGAAGAAAAGGTACAGTGCAAGAACTGAAGGAATTATTAAAATCCTAACAAAGGGGCCAGACAAAAGACTTGAGAAGTTGGAAAGTAAGCTAATACAGGAATACAACAAAAAGGCTCTCTGGTATCAGAAATCTTGAGTGAATTGCTTCAATGTGGAGAGAGAAATACAAAGTACTTTTATACAGCAACTGTGATAAAAAGATGACGCAACAGGGTTTCTAGTCTGCAGAACAATCAGGAGATGCGGATAGAAGATTAGGAAGCATTATAGCAAATGGTGAGAGGATACTTCCAGAATCTCTATGCAGATAACAAAGTGGACCGAGATAGGAGTACTATTCCTAATGGTTTCTGAGAATTGGAGTACTGAAGGCTAAGAACTCTAGGAAGGAAATTCACACCAGTAGAAGTTAAAATGGCCATGCTTAACATCAAGGCAAACAAATCACCAAGCCAAAATGGAGTACGTTTAGGGTTTTATAAAAAATTTTAGGACATAGTAGTGTCACCAATTATAGACTTTAATGCTACTTCTTTTCAAAAGAAAATGATTACCTTCAGAAGTGAACAACATTCTTATCTCTTTAATCCCCAACGTGGCAAATCTAGTTAGCATCATGCAATTCAGGCTGATTTCACTATGTAACATGACGTGCAAAGTGGTAACAAAAATCCTGGCAAAAAGAATCCAGCTCTCATGGTAGATATCATTGCCCCAGATCAGAGCAACTTTACTCTAGGGAGACAAATAAGTGACAATGTCATAATAGCCCAAGAAGTTATCCACATAATTAGGCATAAACAGGGAAGGAAAGGGTGTATGACAATTATGATTGATTTAGAGAAGACATATGATCGCACCAATTGGAAATATCTAGAGGAAACCTTGCAAATGGCTCACTTCTAGGCAGACATAATCACTCTGACCATGAGCTGCATGATAGCTTCTAGCATAGAAGTTTTGTCAAATAGGGAACGCACTGAAGCATTCACATCAACCAGAGGATTGCGCCAAGAAAATCCAATGCCACCATATCTTTTTGTTCTATGCATGGAGTGTCTGGGACATCTTGTTATTAGGGAAACAAAAGAAGGGAATTGGAAACCAGTTAAAGCATCTAGGAGGGGGCCAACACTCTCATACCTATTTTTTACGAACAACCTGACTGTCTTTGCTGAAGCAAGTATACAACAAGAAAAAGTCATGTAGCAAGTACTGAAAGAATTCTGTAATGCCTTTGGGTAGAAAGTGAGTATTACTAAATCCAAGCTCTTTTGATCTAGAAATGTTCAGCCAGTTTGGCTGAGCAAATTAGCACAAGCATGAGAGTTAGTTTAACAAAGAATCTGGGGAAATACCTCGAATGCCTCTCCTCTATAACATGGTAAATAAACGGACATATGCTAAAATAAAAAATAAAGTTGATAAGAGGCTACAAGGATGGAAAAGTAAATGTCTCTCTTATGAACAGTCCTGGTAAAGTCGGTCCTGGCTATTATTCCTCCTTATGCTCTGCGAACATCCTTGTTACCTTGCTCTGTTATTTTTGAAATAGAAAAAAGAATTAGGGGATTCATATGGGGTAATAGGGATAATCTGAGGAAAGTGCATCTCATCAATTGGCGGACCCTAAGACAGGCTAAGAAGAGAGAAGGGTTGGGAATAAGAAAATTGCAGAGAGTCAACAGAGCAATGCTGGCCAAAACATGCTGGCGATACCTAAAGCAGAAAGAGGCTATATGAGCAGAAGTTTTGAGAGAAAAATACGAGGGTAAGAGTGGAGTGTCTCATTTTACATTAAAATCTGGCCAGTCCCACACCTGGAAAAGCATGGGATGTAGACTTGTTGAAGAATGGATTGAAATGGAGGCTAAGTATGTTCGAAAGATAACCTTTTGGTCAAATTATTGGGTCACTGGCAAACCCGTAATTGAATATAGAGTGGGGGAGGTCCCAAATGAGGAGTGCTTGAGAACAGTAATGATTACTGGGTGAACTCAAACTAGGAGTGGGGCACACTTATCAAATACCTTCACAAGGACCAGTTAGAGGTCATTTGTACACTTACCATATATGATGATCCGGATAATCTAGATATATTTTCATGGAGCCTAGAAGCAAGTGGGGTATTCTCTACAACCTCTGCATATGAAATGGATGAGGATCAAATAGAGAGAATGAAAGCAAATAGGAACTGGGATAACCTATGGAACCTAAAGGGACCAAATAGGTGGCAATTCTTGTTATGGATAGTACGACATGGGCGACTACTCGTATATGTTGAGAAACATGCGAGGCACTTGTATCCATATGGCCAATGTACAATTTGTCGAGCAAAGAAGGAAACTGCCTTACATGCACTCAGGGATTGTGAATGGATTAGTGGAACTTGGAAGAAACCAGTTCATCCATCCCACTAGAGAGTTTTTAAATCCAAACCCTTAACACAATGGATTGACTGGAATATTAGGCAGAAGGAGATTGGAAGAAGAAGCGAAGTTTACTGGCCAATGCTTTTTTCAACAGGTGATGTATGGACTGCAAGAAATAAAATGATTCATGAGGGATCAGATAGGAAAACTAAGATACGGCCATATTACTTAATCCAACAAGCATTTCTTGCATAGGAGTTGAATACCCAACCAAAAATGATAGAAGAAAGGCAAATAAGATACACAAACTAGGAGAACCCACAACAGGGTTTGGTTAAATTAATTAATGTGGAAGGAGCTTCAAAGGACAACCAAGGAGAAGCTAGTGCTAGAGTGCTACTCAAAAATGACCAAGGATACTTGATACAGGTGTTTAGTACGAATCTGGGAAGGACTAGCAATGTTGTTATAGATCTGTGGGTCATCCTATTGGGGTTGAAACTTGGTTGGAACTTAGGCCATAAGAAAATCATCGTGAAGACAAACTCGAAAGTGACTATAACTTTGATCAAAGAGGCCTCAAATGAGAGTCCACATTGGAACTTAATTGCTAAGATTAAAGAGATAATGCAATTGGACTAGAAATGCAGAATAGAGCACGTGTGGCGTGAAGGGAATGCTTACGCAAATCATCTGGCAAATCTAGGAAAGAGCTTGGCTCATGGTACGACCGTCTTCAAGAATCCTTTGCAAATTCTGAGAAAGCTGCTTAGCTTATACGTCTACGGAGTGACCACTCCTCATCTAGCTAATGTGTAATGAGCTTCTAACCCTCCATTGTACACAAAAAAAAAATTCGTGCATGTTGTAGCTAATGTGTAATGAGCTAAGAGTTTATTTGAATGATTTATTTGAGATAATTACTGTAGCACTTTTTATGATGTGATGTATGTGAGATAAAAAGGTGATTGGAAAGATAAAAAGGTAATTGAAATTTATGAAGTAAATTATTTTATTTCAAATATTGTTTGTCCAAACACACAACAATCCAAACCTTTAATTTTATGCCTTAAGAGCACAATAGAACAAACCCTTGTAATACAGGGAGGCAATACCGTTGCAAGATAGTAAGGTTATCTTCCCAGGGAAAAGGTAGTAATATGGTATATTTTTGGATTAATTGCAATAAGTACCCTAATCTGTTATCCATTTCCACTTAGCTTTCTATACTATCAATTCTAGTATCGTAGTACTCTATAATATGATTGTTTGTAAATTAATCAAATCATTTGAATACAATGAATAGTTTAATTAAGTTTTAATGAAATGAGTTGTGTATACATAATTGATATGTTCACCGACATGCTCTAATTCATATACTGGTACAAAAGTCTTTCATTCAAAAATAGATACAAAAATTTTGTTATTTTAACCAATTTTAGCAATGTGATACTAGTTGATATTACAGGGTACTTAAGTCTAAAATTGATGGCTTATGGTGCAAACTGCAAACTAGGAACAGTGATAGTTCAAGGTTTTGTTGGATACTTGTCATGATTTGTATGTACAAAGTATTGATAATCAATCCCATTGATATAGCTTAGTTGTATTTCAACATTTGTTTAGCTATATTCTAGACTCTTAAGTACTTTCATTAATCGTATTTGAATATTGACTAAAGATATTTGAATATGTTGTATAAAAAAAATCCAACAGTCATAATGTAAGTATTATTTAGTATTTACTAATCTATGATGAAAATAAATATATTACCATTCTTTGTCACGTTTTTGTTCGCTAATAGTAGCCTTTGGTGTCATTCTTTTGCAAAAAGAGACAAATAAGCCAAGTGCTAATGGCTTCGACTGTTTGATTTCATCTCAAACTAGTTTTGTACCTATTCGTTGAACGGGAATCTTCGAAAAATAATAAACTATTTAATCAATTTTATAAAAATATCGATATGAAATACAAACTTAATGTATATTCTATTATAACCTTTCTTAAGTATATTACTATGTGCGCATCATAATATAAAGTATTCTTATAATATAAATGTGAAAATCTAATTCAGTGAATAATAATTCAAAAATGGAAAAAATAGCATTCGACAATACCATAACATTCAAAAACTTGAAAAGAAATAAAAAGTGCAGTAATGTCTATTTGCCCATACATAAATTTCACAAAAGGAACCAGAATAAATTTTCCCATTTCAGTTCATGATCACTCAAGAGGCATAGGCCAAATGCTTATAATATGAATATTTAACAACAGTGGAAGACAAAGAAAACATAGTTCAACTAAAATAACTAACAGCAATAATATCTAAAGATACAAAATTTCTGAAGAAATATCTTCGTCAATTGATTATTAAAATTTTAAGAACAACAGGGGACGCAATCAACAAAAGCATTTACTTCCATAAAATTGAACAATTCAAGATGAAACTGTTCCAGATTGTAGTTACAAATTGTATTTACAATTCTGGACAACAAAACCCATGATCACTCACAATTCAAGATGAAAATTTAGTAGACATTTTGTCTTCGCAAAAGGAACGAAAATAAATTTGCCTCTCTCAGTTTATGATCACTCGAGAGATATAAGCCAAATGCTTAAAATATGAATGTTTAACAGCAGTGAAAAATATAGAATAGATAGTTCAACTAAAGTAACTAACAGACTTACATATAGTTGGGAAAAAAAGGCGGGAGAAAATAACAAATTCAACTCTTGAAGTATGCGCTGAGCAAAGATCCACAGCACCAGCTACAAGCCCAGTACATTGGACAAACGAAACAAAGGCATATTAACAAACATCTAACATGCATCCTATAGCATATGAATGTTGTCCAATTCGGTGGAAACATCTAACATGTTTCTATATGAAAACTTACGATGAAAATACTATTTTAAATCCTATCTCTTTATACAAAACAAATAGAAAAATAAAACCAAAACACACAAAATTCAAGATATGTTTCTAAATTCTTACAATTGAAGATGAACATGTCTTTTAAAAAAGAAAAATGTGTATGGAAGGAAGATTTACCTGATAATCAAGAGGAGTGGAAACCCAAAATCGATGCTTTAATGTGCCAACCGCTTATACTGGAAATACCTAACCATATAAAGAGGCTATATGTAGGCATAAGAAGTGATAAGCATATAAAGAGATATTGATAAGAATATTAAAAGTAGTTTTATCTTAATTTAAGTTGCTGAAAGTACATAACTTTGGGTAGGAAATAAGAATTGATAATGATATAAAGAGATATTGATAAGAATATTAAAAGTAGTTTTATCATAATTTAAGTTGCTTAAAGTACATAACTTTAGGTAGGAAATAAGAATTGATAAGGATATAAAGAGATATTAATAAGAATATAAAAAGATGATAATAAAAAACAGTTTTACTAAAGGCGTGCATGCTAAAGAAATTATACGGGTCATACCTTGTTGTTATACCTAGAAGTTCACAAACCAAAAGAGGAGCAAGCAGCCGCAAATATATGATTATGATAGAATGATAATCGGCCGCGAATATAGGATAGAATGCTAAGGACGGTTTTATAAGCCATACATGGATGATAAGGACGGTTTTATATTTGAAATTTAATTTAGATAGATATTGATAATTGATTTCGTACCTATGAAAAGAGAGAGATAAGCTCCATATGGAGCATAGGTTATTTTTTTTAAAAAAGGTGGAAATCATGGAATAAATGAACAAAGGCAAAAGAAGAGAGAGATGGAAGAGCGTAGGTTATTTTATAAAGCATGTTAAAACCACTTGTCCTGTCGTTAAGCCACATAAGAAAGAAAAAGTATAAAGCAATAAGAATAAGAATACGATATATATATATATATATATATATATGACTTCCCTCTCTTCATTTTCTTCATTTGCAAAAACTTTGAAAACGCATTAAAAAAAAAGAAAACAAAAAGAAAAAGAAAAACTGCTTTTATCTACAAAACGTTGTTAGAAGCCACCCGTTGGACCAAAACAAAATACCTTAGCTTCCACAAGCTCAGAACTGCAACAAATAAGAGAGAGCATTCAGGCTAGAAGAACACGAAGGGGGAAAAAGGGCAGAAAAAAGAAAATTTTGAAGAATGCCAACATTAAATTTATTCACTAATGTCCCAGTGGATTCAGTGGTTGCCTCGGATATTCTCAAGGATGCTACCAAAGCTGTTGCCAAAATCATTGGCAAACCCGAGTCGGTTAAGTATAGAAACGACTATCAAGTGTTTGATGAAATGACCGTGTGAAATCCAGGCTTGTGTTTCCTGAATTTGCATGCATGCATGCATTTGGTTTGTTATTTTACCTTTTGAGATCTTTAACAAAATTTTGTAGCTGTTAATAGTTTTGTCAGAAAGTTTTAGCACCTTCTAAGTTTCTATCTGATTTCTTGTTTTATAATGCCAAGTTTAGGACTTGAAATAGGGAAATGGCAACTTTTTTTATTCCAAGTTTTCTTTTTAAATTACTATATAACCATAACCTGAATATTGAAGATTTTGGGTTTAGTTTTCCTGGCAAAGATGTTTCATGGCAAAAGAGCATAGTACACAAGCTTGGGCATGTTTGAGGAAGTTGATATACGCATTTCAGGCAATGATTGTCTGGAAGACGTTAGAGTTTCTTGCCTAAATGTTAGCTCTCTTTCCCCAGGTTCTAACAGGCCCTGCTGTATGCAAATTTGATTAACTCTTTCTATGGATGGAATCCATTTTCCTGGTGGTTTTTTTTTTTCCTTTTAATATAATGAAAACTAGGATTCCATTGCTTAGACACCTTATGTACAAGGCACCATGCTAGGTGTTTTTAGCTTGAGTACGCCATAAAGCAACATAGACAAAATATAAGTAAGGGGAGGGACAAATTAGACACATCCTTCATCTACGGTTCTACCCAGAGCATGCTTTTACAGAGCATCAACTAACCAATTACATTCTCTGTGCTTAAATTCCAAGTGACAGTTTGGTAATTGCTGCATCATATCCTGACAGTCCATAATAAAGTTTGCTTTCTTTTGCTCTGCTTGTGGAGGCCTGCACATGTAATCCACTATAACTTTATCTGTGTGTGTGTTCATGTGCGAACATGCATTTGTGTCATGACTGAGTTTAGAATGTGGTGAAGCTCAACAATGATAACACAATAACTCGTCTTTTGATCACAAGACGAGCCACCTTGACTTTTAGCAACAACATCTTCAAGCTCATGGATATTGGTTGTAATTGATTAATTGCTGCTTTAAAATTGGTATTTTCTGCCATATTACAGGATAATTTGTAGTCATTATGTTGTTGCAATATGTATAAGTATTCAGTTACTATCTTTATTTGTTCAGTATGTGATGATCTTGGTGAATGGAGGAGTACCCATTGCATTTGCGGGAACTGAAGAGCCAGCTGCATATGGGGAACTAATCTCAATAGGGGGCCTTGGACCCAGTGTGAATGGAAAACTTAGCTCAACCATTGCAGAGATTCTCCAAACTAAGCTTTCTATAGATAGTTCTCGGTTTTATATCAAGTTTTATGATGTTCAGGTATACTATCTGCCTTTTGTCTTTCCTGCTCCTATTGATGAGCTGAAACCAAGAACTTGGAACTTTTAGGACACAAATAAACAAGGCACGCATTTTCACCTCTAGATATTTTGGGACCTCCTATCATACTCAGGATGTCCAACATGAATGTTGGGAAACTAATACAGGCCTCTCATCTGTTCATTTTTTGGTTCTTTGTTTTTGGGGTGCCAGATATCACAGTGCATATATGATCTTATTTGTAAGCCATACATTTGCTTGCAATTAGCTATTGCCTACTGATTTTAAAAGTTGTTCCTTTTGTTCTTTTTATACCTAGTAAAGAATTGCTAGTATAAGTACTGGTTTTGAAAGCATTACCTACATAGACAAGCAATATAAAACATTTTATTTGAAAGTAGTAGTTTATACATAGTTAGTCAATCTGGTTTAGAAAAATGTTTCTTCCCTATGGATCATGATCCCTCTAACAGAGCTCTAATTGCATAAGCAAATCTTACTCGTAAATGAATTGGCTCAGAGCATTTACGTTGGAGCAGTCCAATTCTAAACTTTTCACGTTTATTATCTGATGTTTAATGACCTTTGGTTGTCACAGCGTTCATACTTTGGATTCAACGGTTCAACTTTTTGATCACCATGCTCAAAGTAACATGGAACGAGGAAGATGCTGATAACTGTGAAAGTGTATCAAAGGTTGCTGGAGGACCGAATATGAACTTAATAGACTTTAGCATATATGCTAGTGTTGTATGGTTAACCAAAACAATAATTTTTGGTTACTGTTCTTTTGTGAAATCTAAAATTTCAGGACCAGATTAGCTCTTTACCTTCTGTCTCTGAGCCAATTAACCGAAGTAACTGTCTCTTCTATTAAACCATGCATGCAATCTCTCCTAATTTCTCCTATGCCAAAAATTTTTTCCTGCTGCTCATGCAGGGATTCTCTAATTTCTGAATATTCAGAAGGAGGAATTTCAGTTGTGTTTGCCATTGATGACGTAACTTTGACCTACAAGTTTCTACCAAGAGCCCCAGGTCAAGTCCATCTATACATCATATGCCATTGGCCTGCATACCTAAACGCATTGTTTAGGGTAATGGCAGCTGTAGTTCTAACTGGATTTGTTTGTGGATGCTGCTGCCTCCATTTGTCTTCTGCATGTTTGGTAAAAACTGTACTGCTCGGAGAATAGCTTCATTCGTCTCAAATACAGATGTAGTTTATGTAACATGCTCTCTCCTTAGGTTGTTCAATATCAGTTGTTATCGGCCATTTCAATTGCGGTCTTCCCCAAATTAATCCTAATGTCCGCTGTTCAGAAAGTTCTCCAGTCGCTGTCCGGATATAGAGATTTTTTGGCGATATATTGGCAAAAATGTTGGCGAAGTGACAAATATCTGTTATAAAAGTTTTTTTCTGCCCATAATAAGATATTCAGATGTAATGCCTGTTTCTCAGAGACGGCAAAGACAGGGGAAAGAGAAGGAGGAGGGGGGGGGAGGGGGTGAGGAATTAAGCATCTTTTTACACTTTGTATGAGTTAATAAGAACGAATAGTATGAGTTATTAAGAACGAATGGTACGAGTTACTTTTCTACACTTTGTATTATCTTTTCTGTAGAGTTAATAAAAGGGTTAATTACATTTACCTCCCTGAGGTTTGACCAAATAACGAATCAATCCCTGAGATTTGACCAAATAACAAAAAGGTCCCTCAACCGTTAGTCTTTGCTGTTGACTGTTAGGGTTAATTACATTTACCCCCCTAAGATTTGACCAAATAATGAATCGATCCCTAAAATTTAATCAAATAACAGATTCCTCCCCCACACTAACTTCTGTCACTTATATGTAACGGAAATAGCCAAAAGTCTAAATAACCCTTATTGATTTCCATCAAAATTTTAACGATTAATTACATCTATCTCCCTTGTGGTTTGACCAAACTACTTTTAAATCCCTGTGGTGACAAAGTGTTTTGTGTAGAAAAGCCTTCTGCTGGTTTGGTTTTACAATGGGTTACTAATAAATAGAGTAAAATGCCAATAGAAAACTGGTACTTCGTTTATATAATATAGGAAAAGTATAAGGAACTGGTACATTATGGAAAGAAAAAATGCGTACTACATTTTCAACCCTCTTATTCGTTGGAAATTTTAATTTTACTTTATCTTTTAAATAAATTACTTTTTGAAAAAATGGGTACTTTGTTCATATAATTGGAAAAAGTCGTAAAGCACTGGTATTTTATGGGATAATGGGTATTACCCGATGTAATCCAAAATTTGTCACACTATTTCACCAAATTACAAAATATGTGTATGGCAAATTTTGCATCACAAGGTCTACCAAAATTTACTCTGATTTTATCTGTTAAATAAATTAATAATTTGTTGGATTCAAAATTTTATCTGTTAACCAAAATTTTTTTTTGAAAACACAAAAATCGATAGGTCAAAAATTTGATGGAAATCAATAAGGGTTATTCAGACTTTTGGCTATTTCCGTTACATATAAGTGACAGAAGTTAGTGTGGGGGAGGAATCTGTTATTTGGTCAAATTTTAGGGATCGATTCGTTATTTGGTCAAATCTCAGGGGGTAAATGTAATTAACCCTAACAGTCAACGGCAAAGACTAACGGTTGAGGGACCTTTTTGTTATTTGGTCAAATCTCAGGGATCGATTCGTTATTTGGTCAAACCTCAGGGGAGGTAAATGTAATTAACCCATAATAAAATGAATGGTACAAGTTACTTTTCCACACTTTTCTATGTATTATCTTTTCTTTGTAGCATAACAGTTTTACTTTTCTTTTAAATTAATTGCCTTTTCTATTTTTTCCTTAATATAAATTCATTATCCTTTTTTCTTTTCTTTTTTCTGAATTCATTACATTATTTATACTAGAATTAATTTTTTTTCCTTCATCCAATCTAAAACTGTCAATGGGGTTGGGTCAATCCAAATTTGACCCTTATAGTTTGGGTCTAAATATTAGATCTAAATTAATTATGAGCTGAATCTAGACTTTATTAGGTTTAACCCGATTAAAACTTGACTCAAGTAATTGTATATTTAAGTATATATAACACATATAATAATAAATATAATCTATAATTATGCATATTATAACTTCAAATTTTAATAATTTATAGATAATCAAAAAATAATTATTTATAGATGATCTATTAATACTACACAAATATTAATAATATATTGCATATAATTATCTATTAAATTTTGAGTTTGAGCTGAACCCAATTTTATCTCGAACCCTAATAATTCTGTGACTGCAGCATGAGCTTTATAGCAGTGAGCCTAAGTCTAAAGGCCGAAAGCTCAAAAGCCCTATTTCTTCTGTAAACTAAGTTTGGATTTGTCAAAATCCGAATTACTAGACCTAATTGACACTCCTAACTGAAAAAAATCTTAATTGAACCGTGTGATTAAAAATGGTTCTAAAATGGTGGTCATGTCTAATTATGTTAATAGTGGTTGATCGGCCAATATCACCTAGTTATTTCTAGAGGTGCTAAACATATTCTCCCTCTATTGTGTTTTAAAATTATTAAATTGTTTTCAAATTGTTTACCATATCCAAGCAATAAGAACTCTCACATAAACGGATCAGGGTTCTTTGTTGTCACAATGGTGGCTCCCCAGGGTGGAGTTGGAGTATTTTTAAGTTTGATGGTGGAGTTTAAATACAGGACACCAATTTTAATGTGTCAAAAATGTTATTGTGTTATCTTATTTTGCTGTGTTAGTGTCTACACTATGGTCTGTCGGGAACCAGTGGTGATTTCTGATTTAAGGGCTATGATATGAATTAATTAAAAGAAAGAAAGTTTAGTCAGGAAAAGGAAAGAGAAATGCAGATGAGAAAGGAGAGAGAAACAGGAAGAAATCCAAGTTGTTATTCATTAGATGCCTTTACGACCAATCAGATTCTTTCTTTTATAACTAATCAACATTAATCCTTCTTAACTCATTTAACAAAACAACACTATCCCATAGTTATTTCATTTTTACAACCAAAATAACTGTGTTTAAATAACTGGTCCTAACAGTGACTTCCTCTCAAAAACAGTCTTGTCACCAGGATGGAACTGAGGAAATTGATGTTCAATGAAATCCTTGTCTTCCCAGGAGGCATCTTCAAATCCCATATGGTCCCATTTGATTAAGTACTGTATGATTGGTTGTCCTTCTCTTGAGTACTGATTCAGGCTGTATAGGACATTGATCCTGCATGTCCAGTTCTGCCAAAGTAGTGGTGACTTGCTACAATGGTCCTAGCTTCTTAAACAAAGACACGTAAAAAACTGGATGTATTTTTGCTCCTTGAGGCAGCTTGAGCTTATAGGCTACGAATCTCACCTTTTCCTTAATCTGAAATGGTCCATAGAATTTGGCAGCTAGCTTGAGATGCTTCCTAATAGCAACAATCTGCTATTTGTAGGGCTGGATCCTTAGAAAAATCCGTTCTCCAAATTCAAAAGACCTCTCTGTCCTCTACTGATATGCAAAAAACTTCATCCTTTGCTGAGCTTGTGCCAAATGTTCTTTAATGCTTGTAGAAATTCTAATTCTTTCCTCCACTAATTGAGCTACTGCTGGGATTATTGAATCCAAGTGAGGTCCCGTCGGAAATGGTATAGATTTGTACCTATACAAGGCTTCAAAAGGAGTGAGTTTAAGACTAGAGTGGTAAGTGGAATTATACCACCACTCAGCTAATGAAATCCATTTACTCTACTATGTAGGAAATTCTCCAGTCATGCACCTTAGATAAGCTTTCACACATTGGTTCAATCTTTCACTCTATTCATTTGATTGTGGATGATAGGTTAAGTTGTAAAGTAAGCTAACTCCCACCAACTTGAATAGTTCTCTCAAGACATGATTAGTGAAAATTTTGTCCCTGTCTGACACAATAGACTCAGGAATTCCGTGCAGTCTATGTGGGTCAATGAATAATTGAGCCACTTGTTTGCAGTAAAAAGATGTGTCAAGGTAATGAAATGACAATACTTGGTCAATCTATCTACTATTACCAATTTTGTGTCAAAACCTTGTGATCTGGGCAACTTTTCAATAAAATCCAAGGTGATGTGTGTCCAAGATTGTTTGGGAATAGGAATAAAAAAGGTTGTGACCATGGTTCGCCGTCACGGGTCGCGGTCGCGGTTGTTTCACATCCGTCGCAACATATCGGTTAAATATCGGGTGATACGCAAGTTAGAGCATATAAAGCTTTTTAAAAAAATTAGAAAAATTACTAAAAATAAAAAGTACTATAACCAGTACAACTATCAAATTAAATTTGAAAAAACCTATGTTAACATAAATAGTAGGTAAGTATTTAAAGAAAGTGATGCTACTCTAATTATTGATTTATAGTATTAAAAGCAATTTTTTTTTGTAAATATAAGGGGAAATTTGCTACTGATTCATAATGACAGGGGGTACTTTGTAATTAAGCCTAAAAGCAATCCCCACATAAAAACATCCTCGTCTTTCTTTCCATCCGAAAAAAGGTTCTCATCTTCTCCAATTGATCTGCATCTCTTCTTTTCCTGCATCCCTAACTCTACTTTTCCATCCATTTACTATCCTCCTCAAAACCCACTTTCCCACTCGATTTGTGGGTGTTCACCACAGTGCTTTAGAAGTTGATTCACTGTAAATCCTAGCCCGAGTAGCAGCACTTGTAAGACGGATCCGACAACCAGAAAAATTTTTACAAAATGGCCTCAAGTACAAAAGGCTTTTGGATCTATCAGTAGAGATTGATGAAAAAACTTGATTACTAGCCAGAGTTGGCATTCTCTGAAGTCCAGGTGATGAAATATTTGTTTAGAATACTTGCTTCTTAGCAGTAGGGAGGGAGAATTTATTGGAACTCGAAGCTAAACTCTCTGCCCTATCTATGTCTATGCTAATCGATTGTTTTTGGACTTTGCTTGTGATTGATTTGTTTGTCGTCCAGGACTTTGGTTATTTGACTCGGCCAAACTCAGCGAGTTTTGCCGATTTCTTGTTGATCTAAGTTGACTCGATCAATACCGACCGAGTCAACCCGAGTTAACTACGATCCCGGTCAAACGGCGACTCGAGTGTCGGTATCGTACTGATAGCTTCCGTTCCGGTTATGACTCGGGCAAGTCAACTCGGAACATGTTCAACTTTGTTTCTTTGACTTGTGTCACAGGCTTGCACATAGTTAATGACATTCTTGTTTGAGATTTGGCTAGTAGAATAGTGCTTTAATCCTTTGCCAACATCCTCTTTGACCAGAATGTCCACCAATAGCAGAAGAGTGAAGAGCTTGGATAATCTGCAATTTGATCCCATTTGCAGCCCCCAACATAGATTTTCCCTTAGTGTTTGAGTATTCCTTTAGTAAAGTAATATGATGGTTGTAAAGCAAGGTCTAATGACAATTGTGCAATAATGTCTTGACAGTGATCATATGTTTCATAACTCCTAATTATCTGTGACAGCCCCACCTTCCCCTAAGGCGAACCAAAGGATTCGGCGGATTGCCTGCCCAACTCTCGCCAGGACTACGGAGTCGAATCTCACAAACCCTATATTACGCGCGATGGAACCCAAAGAAAATGAACAATTGGAGACCACCAAGACAAAATATAACTTACCAAACCATACGGTGATACGGAACTTCGATGAAACACCTCAACAAAAAAAACAGGAAAACGAAAACTAAAACAAAACGAAAATGGCTACGTCACAATCCGGCCGGAAGTTGGCCGAATTCAGGGCAATGGCTAACCCAAATTTTTTTCAAATGCCGCGCTAGCCCGATAGTCCAACGGTTACAAGAAACGTTCACCAAAGTCATAGAAGCATAACATTTCAAAGGAATACACTTTTAAAAAAAAAAGGTTAAATACTTATATACATCGGAGTCTTGAACAAATTAACTAAAGTACAAGCCAAAGTATTCATACTATTCAAAATACAATTTGGGTTTTGGTTGCAAAAGAGATTAACAAAAGAACCTATACACTAGCTCGACCCTTTCTTCCAAAACCACGATTTCAAAGTTTGTCCCCTGTAAGAAAAACAAAGATAACGGAAGTTTGCATGTACAGGAACCAAGTTACGCAACAAATGAGGGGAGTGGTACACTCACCAGTTCCAGTACAGATACTTCAAAAGTTTTCACCCAAAGTGGCTTTAATCGCCAAGAAATCCTAAAATAACCAAGATAGAACAATTATAGTTCGCACATCCACAAACCCAGTAAATGGAATGTATAAATGAGCCTCGACTACAAGTCGTATGCCTTTTCAGGTTAAGTACTAGTACAAAAGAATAAAAATGCGACTTTTGAGCAAAAGATGACAGTTGGTCCTAGAGATACAAACAACCCCCAAAACCCTTCATTTTTACCAAGATCAACTCAACTTGAAGGAACCACCCGGCCTAAACAATTGGACAGCACCTCCCCTTAATTCGATACTTTTCCAGCCATCATGGCTTCATTTTCCTCAAATCAACCCAATTCAACACATAAGTATATTCAACACCAGAAATCTTTCACTAGGTTTAAAGTCACCCAAATACAACACAATTTTAGCAATGCAACCATCGAAATCCAAGTTAGAAGCTAGAATTAGATTTAAAAACAAATAGCTAAGCAACAGGTTTGACATCTACCGGCGTTTTGGTCACAATTGCAGCTACGCTTATCGGATTGAGGCAAAGTTTATAGCGTTTCGAAACTAATACATATACCTACATTTCTTATGGAGGCCTCCAAAGTTTAAACATGCATTTTCAGGGTCAAAAATTGAAATCTCCACGAAAACAGAAAACTGTCCGCGAAACAGGGCTTATGGGCAGTCAAGGGTATTTTGATCATTTTATATGCTACAGTACTCTGATTGAGCTGAAATTTTATAGGTAGATAGCTAACTCAATTACCTACAACTTTTGTGTTTTGAGCAAAGGCTGATTCGGTCTCTCTCAAGGACGAACATGCAGTGGAAAATCACGGCAGATTACTAACCCTAAGTTGGAATTTAGGTGGAATTTAGGTACACAAGCTGAAAATTCCTTTAGGCAAGGTAAACCAGCCCATAAAACCTTAATAATTCATATAGCAAATCTATCAAAACATGCACAACTCTCAAGCATCACATGTGATCAGAATTTTCACCATAAAACTACTTCAAACCATAAAATTTTCTCACAAAGCTACTAAAACTACAACCTTAAGACACCAATTTACACATATATGAAGTAGAGGGGAGTTGCTAGCCAAAGTTACCTTAAACCTTATGCAAAGAGGCTGCCAACACCTTATCTTCCCAAATCACTCCACAAAACCCCTTAATCTTCCTTAGAGATCCATTTTTATGGACTAGATTGCAAAACTAACGGTTGAAACTCAAGATTTAAGCCAAGAATGGAGGATGAAGTTGAAGCTTTGCTCTCTTGTTCTTTCCTCTTCATAAATTTCGGCCAAGACAATGAAAATGGAAAGAAATTGGGTCAAAATTTGGTTTAGTAAAGGTTAAGACAAGTCCAAGTCAAAGTTAAGGTCCAATGTTTCAAGGACAAATGGCATCCAAGGGTTAATTCTCATCTTGTTGTCTTCCAATGGTTATTTATCTAGCTAACCTCTAATTGTCACCTAGTACCTTGTAAAATAATATCCCTTTATACAAATTATCAACTAATCGTCAAAATTTTATCACACTTAGTGCACTAGCAGGTCCCACGCCCATAATACACTTCAAATTTAACATAAACTATCTTATACTAGGAAAATGATTTAAAAACTATACTCACTTATAAAATCTTTGGAAAAATTAATATAGTAAAGTAAAGTGAAGAAAATGCATGTGAAATGAAAGAAAATAAAATAATATAAACTAAGGAAATTTTACGGGTCCTTACACTCTCTACCCCTTAAAGAAATTTCGTCCTCGAAATTTTTCTTATTAATAGGATCAATCAAAATCTAAGGTAACCAGCGGCTCGCACCTTCTACGTCCTCGGACGAGTTAGGGACCTGATGGTGCTCTAGGGAATACACCCGAGCCGGTACCTTTGATCCAGTCCTTTTCCCCTTTGACTGTCCAGGGTTGGTCTTGGTTTGTTGTTGGGTCCCTTTTCCCTCGCGCAGTCGAGCTGGACAGTTAGCAATCCGATGATCGGCACTCCCACAGCGCAGGCATTTTCCCTCTTTCTTCCAACAATTCCCCTCCGTATGATTTGGCCCTCCGTAATATCCACAGGAACCACGAGTAGCAGAGACCGAACCTCCCGGTGAGACACCACTTGACACCCCCGATTGTTGTACTCCCCCGTTTCCCTTTCCAATCTTAGGGGGTGTACTTCTACTCTCTTGCTCGGAACTACTCCCAGGAAAGTCCCTTTTCCTGGTTTGGAAGTTTCTCACCTGTAACCTCATATTTTCAACCCGCTGGGTTTTCTCCACAGCATCACTAAAGGCGCTAAATTGGGCTACAGTCAGGTCCTTCTGAATCTCAACATTTAGTCCCTAGACAAAATGCCTTATTCACCTTTGCTCGGTTACAATCAGTTCGGGTTCAAACTTAGATAACCGAGTAAATTGACTCTCATACTCGGTTACGGTCTGGGTTCCCTGACGAAACCGAATAAATTCATCTTCCTTCTTTTCTTGGATTAGAGGAGGGAAAAACTTGGCATTGAATTCCCTCATGAAGTTCACCCCGTCCTCGGTGTTTGTTCTTGTTCCCATTTAAGCTTTATGATATTCCACCGAAAACGGGCTGCTCCCTCTAGTTGGAAGATAACAAATGTCACATGTCTCTCCTCAGTGTAGTGTAACGCGGCAAAAATATCGATCATCTTTTCCAACCACCTCTCAGCCACGTCAGGATCAGGGCCTCCGAGAAATTTTGGTGGGGAGAACTTCTGAAATCTTTCAAGGGCTCTATCCTCACCCTCTATATGGTTACCAAGGTTTCCAGGTTGAGGATTAGGATTTTGGCCCTGGTGTTCCACTACATGGGCTAGCAGATCGGTCATGCGCTGGATAGCAGCGGCTACTTAAGCATTTGGGTCAACCCTAGGTTCAGGATTTGGTTCAGGTATTGGTTCTCGATTACCCCTTTCATTCGAGGGTTGCTTACATTTGCGCCGGCCGGTTCCAAGAGTAAATCATCCATATCAAAGATTCCTACCCAACATACATATATATCTTTCTCAGGTACCATGATAAAGATTTTTGCACTTATAACGTGCACGGTTCATAACTTATGCTCAAAAAAGCACTTATACATTTAGACATATTCACGAAATCAGGACCATAACACCACTTGGCCTAAGCTCACTCCGCGCAGAGACCACGCGAAACAGCTCTGATACCACCTGTGATAGCCCCACCTTCCCCTAAGGCGAACCAAAGGGTTCGGCGGACCGCCTGCTCAACTCTCGCCAGGATTACGAAGTCGAATCTCACAAACCCTATATTATGCGCAATGGAACCCAAAGAAAATGAACAATTGAAAACCATCAAGACAAAATATAACTTATCAAACCATACGGTGATACGGAACTTCGATGAAACACCTCAACAAAAAAAACAGGAAAACGAAAACGAAAATGGCCACGACACAATCCGACCGGAAGTTGGCCGAATTCAGGGCAATGGCTTACCCAAATTTTTTTCAAATGCCGTGCTTGCCCGATCGTCCAACGGTTACAAGAAATGTTCACCAAAGTCATAGAAGCATAACATCTCAAAGGAATACACTTTGAAAAAAAACAAGGTTAAATACTTATATACATCGGAGTCTTGAACAAATTAACTAAAGTACAAGCCAAAGTATTCATACTATTCAAAATACAATTTGGGTTTCGGTTGCAAAAGAGCTTAACAAAAGAACCTATACACTAGTTCGACCCTTTCTTCCAAAACCACAATTTCAAAGTTTGTCCCCTGTAAGGAAAACAAAGATAACGGAAAGGGGGTGAGCTTACGCTCAATGAGGTACCAAAATAATAGCAGTCAAGAATCATGGAACTTCATGTTCAATTAGTCACATGTGCCTATCAAATAGGAAATTAAACAAACACTTTAGATAGAAAGAATACAAGTGGCTCTCGGGAGCCCAAAGTTCCCATTTACAGTACTTGATCCAAACCCGTTGACTCTCCGTCAACGTATAAAGAACAACCATATCCGTAGACCCCACTTTACACCAAATTTCGTCCATCAAACATACCCCTTACCGGGCCCGCACACCTCAACAGAAACAGAAGTGGTAATACTCGAGTATACCGGAATCAAGAGTCTCAATACCCAAAGATTCCAAAAAACGGACTACCGTGGTCGTTATCTAATCGACCAGGCTCTTGCCGACTCGACTCGAGTAACTAGCCACAGGATTTGAACTCAGAGGTCACAGAATAGTCGTTGGACTCAACTATGCAAACGACAAAAGATTAAGCACAGATAACAGAGTCAATTGTACACAGTAAATAGGCATACAGATACGAGAACGAGTGTGATAAAGGATAGTACAAAATAAACGGATAGTATAGTCATTCAAATCACAAATTGCATGTACAGGAACCAAGTTACGCAATAAATGAGGGGAGTGGTGCACTCACCAGTTTCAGTACAGATACTTCAAAAGTTTTCATCCAAAGTGGTTTTAATCGCCAAGAAATCCTAAAATAACCAAGATAGAACAATTATAGTTTGTACATTCACAAACCCAGTAAATGGAATGCATAAATGAGCCTCGACTACAAGTCGTATGCCTTTCCAGGTTAGGTACTAGTACAAAAGAATAAAAATGCGACTTTTGAACAAAAGATGACAGTTGGTCCTAGGGATACAAACAACCCCCAAAACCCTTCATTTTTACCAAGATCAACTCAACTTGAAGGAACCACCCGGCCTAAACAATTGGACAGCACCTCCCCTTAATTCGATACTTTTCCAGCCATCATGGCTTCATTTTTCCTCAAATCAGCCCAATTCAACACATAAGTATATTCAACACCATAACTCTTTCACTAGGTTTAAAGTCACCCAAATACAAGGTAATTCTAGCAATGCAACCATCGAAATCCAAGTTAGAAACTAGAACTAGTTTTAAAAACAAATAGCTAAGCAATAGGTTTGACATCTACCAGCATTTTGGTCACAACTGCAGCTACGCTTATCGGATTGAGGCAACGTTTATGGCGTTTCGAAGCTAATACATATACCTACATTTCTTATGAAGGCCTCCAAAGCTAAAACATGCATTTTCAGGGTCAAAAATTGAAATCTCCACGAAAATAGAAAACTGTCCGCGAAACAGGGCTTATGGGCAGTCAAGGGTATTTCAGTCATTTCACATGATAAAGTGCTCTGATTGAGCTGAAATTTTACACGTAGATAGCTAACTCAATTACCTACAACTTTTATGTTTTGAGCAAAGGCTGATTCGGTCTCTCTCAAGG